>NC_057812.1:187231879-187531879 GCF_018294505.1 Triticum aestivum | reverse complement strand
GAGAGGGAGAGAAGAGAAGGAAAGGGGGCGTGATACGTCCATTTTGCATCATGCTTTTATATCGATGTTTATTGCATTATGGGTTGTTATTACACATTATGTCACAATACTTATGCCTATTCTCTCTTATTTTACAAGGTTTATATGAAGAGGGAGAATGCCAGCAGCTGGGATTCTGGGCTGGAAAAGGAGCAAATATTAGAGACCTATTCTGCACGGCTCCAAAAGTCCTGAAACTTCATGGAAGTCCTTTTTGGAATTAATAAAAAATATCGAGCGGAGAAAGTTCCAGAGGGGGGCCACACCCTGGCCACGAGGGTGGGGGGCGCGCCCTACCCCCTAGGCGTGCCCCCCTGCCTTGTGGGCCCCCTGGTGGCCCTTCGATGCCCATCTTCTTCTATATGAGGTCTTTCGTCGAGGCAAAAATCATAAGCAAGCTTTCGGGAAGAAACTCCGCCGCCACGAGGTGGAACCAATCTTGGGCTCCGGCAGAGCTTTTATACCGGGGAAACTTCCCTACGGGGCGGGGAAATCATCACCATCGTAATCACCAACGATCCTCTCACCGGGAGGGGGTCAATCTCCATCAACATCTTCACCAGCACCATCTTATCTCAAACCCTAGTTCATCTCTTGTATCCAATCTTTGTATCCAAACCTCAGATTGGTACCTGTGGGTTGCTAGTAGTGTTGATTACTCCTTGTAGTTGATGCTAGTTGGTTTGCTTGGTGGAAGATCATATGTTCAGATCCATTATGCATATTAATACCCCCCTGATTATGAACGTGAATATGCTTTGTGACTATTTACGTTTGTTCCTGAGGACATGGGAGAAGTCTTGCTATAAATAGTCATGTGAATTTGGTATTCGTTCGATATTTTGATGAGATGTATGTTGTCATCCCTCTAGTGGTGTCATGTGAACGTCGACTACATGACACTTCACCATTGTTTGGGCCTAGAGGGAGGCATTGGGAAGTAATAAGTAGATGATGGATTGCTAGAGTGACAGAAGCTGAAACCCTAGTTTATGCGTTGCTTCGTAAGGGGCTGATTTGGATCCATATGTTTCATGCTATGGTTAGGTTTACCTTAATACTTCTGTTGTAGTTGCGGATGCTTGCAATGGCGGTTAATCATAAGTGGGATGCTTGTCCAAGTAAGGACAGTACCCAAGCACCGGTCCACCCACATATCAAATTATCAAAGTACCGAACGCAAATCATATGAACGTGATGAAAACTAGCTTGACGATAATTCCCATGTGTCCTCGGGAGCGCTTTCCTTCATATAAGAGTTTGTCCAGGCTTATCCTTTGCTACAAAAAGGATTGGGCCATCTTGCTGCACCTTATTTACTTTTATTACTTGCTACTCATTACAAATTACCTTATCACAAAACTATCTGTTACCGATAATTTCAGTGTTTGCAGAGAATACCTTACTGAAAACTGCTTATCATTTTCTTCTGCTCCTCGTTGGGTTCGACACTCTTACTTATCGAAAAGCTACGATAGATCCCCTACACTTTTGGGTCATCAAGACTCTTTTCTGGTGCCATTGCCGGGGAGTGAAGCGCCTTTGGTAGGTGGAGTTTGGTAAGGAAAAATTTATATAGTGTGCTGAAATTTACTGTCTCTTGTTACTATGGAACATAATCCTTTGAGGGGCTTGTTCGGGGTATCTTCACCCCGACCAGTAGAGCAAAGAGTTGCTCCTCAACCTACTGAACCTACTGAAAATGTTTACTTTGAAATTCCTTCGGGTATGATAGAGAAACTGCTAGCTAATCCTTTTGCAGGAGATGGAACATTGCATCCCGATTTACACTTAATCTATGTGGATGAAGTTTGTGGACTATTTAAGCTTGCAGGTATGCCCGATGATGTTATCAAGAAGAAGGTCTTCCCTTTATCTTTAAAGGGAGATGCATTGACATGGTATAGGCTATGTGATGATATGGGATCATGGGACTATAAGAGATTGAAATTGGAATTTCACCAGAAGTTTTATCCTATGTATCTTGTTCATCGTGATCGTAATTATATATATAATTTTTGGCCTCGCGACGGAGAAAGCATCGCTCAAGCTTGGGGGAGGCTTAATTCAATGTTATATTCATACCCCAATCATGAGCTCTCAAGAGAAATGATTGTTCAAAATTTTTATGCTCGGCTTTCTCTCGGTAATCGCTCCATGCTCGATACTTCTTGTACTGGATCTTTTATGATGAAGACTATTGAATTAAAATGGGATTTATTGGAAAGAATTAAACGCAACTCTGAAGATTGGGACCTCGACGAAGGTAAGGAGTCAGGTATAACACCTAAGTTTGATTGTGTTAAATCTTTTATGGATACCGATGCATTTCGTGAATTTAGCACTAAATATGGACTTGACTCTGAGATAGTAGCTTCCTTTTGTGAATCCTTTGCTACTCATGTTGATCTCCCTAAGGAGAAGTGGTTTAAATATAATCCTCCCATTGAAGTAAAAGTAGTTGCACCTATTAAAGTTGAAGAAAAGACTATCACTTATAATGATCCTGTTGTTCCTACTGCTTATGTTGAGAAACCACCTTTCCCTGTTAGAATAAAGGATCATGCTAAAGTTTCAACTGTAGTCAACAAAAGTAATATTAGGACACACAAACCCCCTGAGCAAGTTAAAGTTGAACCTAATATTGCTATGGTTAAAGATCTCTTGGCTGATAATATTGATGGGCATGCTATTTACTTCTGCAATGAAGCTGCTAGAATTGCTAGACCTGATGCTAAAAATAAACATAGACCTATTGTAGGCATGCCTGTTATTTGTGTTAAAATAGGAGATCATTGTTATCATGGCTTATGTGATATGGGTGCTAGTGCAAGTGCAATACCCCATTCCTTATACCAAGAAATTATGCATGATATTGCACCTGCTGAGATAGAAGATATCAATGTTACCATTAAACTTGCTAATAGAGATACTATTTCACCGATTGGTATTGTTAGAGATGTTGAAGTCTTGTGTGGGAAGGTTAAATATCCTGCTGATTTTCTTGTTCTTGTTTCCCGCAAGATGACTTTTGTCCCATTATATTTGGTAGACCCTTCTTGAATACTGTTAATGCTAAGATAGACTGCAATAAGGATATTGTTTCTGTTGGTTTAGGGGATATGTCTCATGAGTTTAATTTTGCTAAATTTCGTAGACAACCCCATGATAAAGAATTGCCTAGTAAAGATGAAATTATTGGTCTTGCTTCTATTGACGTTCCTCCTACTAATCCTTTAGAACAATATTTGCTAGACCATGAAAATGATATGTTCATGAATGAAAGAAAGGAAATAGATAAAGTATTCTTTAAACAGAGACCTATTTTGAAACACAACTTGCCTATTGAAATCCTAGGGGATCCTCCTCCTCCCAAGGGTGATCCCGTGTTTGAGCTTAAACCATTACCTGATACTCTTAAATATGCTTATCTTGATGAAAAGAAGATATATCCAATTATTATTAGTGCTAACCTTTCAGAAAGGAGGAAGAGAGATTATTGAAAACTCTGAAGAAGCACCGTGCTCCTATTGGATATACTCTTGATGATCTTAAGGGCATTAGTCCCACTCTATGTCAACACAAAATAAATTCGGAGAAAGACGCCAAACCAGTTCTTGATCACCAACGACGGCTGAATCCTAAGATGAAAAAAGTGGTAAGAAAGAAAATATTAAAGCTCCTTGAGGCAGGTATAATTTATCCCATTGCCGATAGTCAGTGGGTAAGTCCTGTCCATTGTGTCCCTAAGAAGGGAGGTATTACTGTCGTTCCTAATGATAAAGATGAATTGATTCCGCAAAGAATTATTACAGGTTATAGGATGGTAATTGATTTCTGCAAATTAAATAAAGCTACTAAAAAGATCATTACCCTTTGCCTTTCATTGATCAAATGCTAGAAAGATTATCCAAACATACACATTTTTGCTTTCTAGATGGTTACTCTGGCTTCTCTCAAATACTTGTGTCAGCTGATGATCAAGCAAAGACCTCTTTTACTTGCCCTTTCGGTACTTTTGCTTATAGACGTATGCCTTTTGGTTTATGTAATGCACCTGCTACCTTTCAAAGATGCATGATGGCTATATTCTCTGACTTTTGTGAAAAGATTTGTGAGGTTTTCATGGATGATTTCTCCGTTTATGGATCCTCTTTTGATGATTGCTTGAGCAACCTTGATCGAGTTTTGCAGAGATGTGAAGAAACTAATCTTGTCTTGAACTGGGAGAAGTGCCACTTTATGGTTAATGAAGGTATTGTCTTGGGGCATAAAATTTCTGAAAGAGGTATTGAAGTTGATAAAGCTAAAGTTGATGCTATTGAAAAGATGTCGTGTCCCAAGGACATCAAAGGTATAAGAAGTTTCCTTGGTCATGCCAGTTTTTATAGGAGGTTCATTAAGGACTTCTCAAAAATTTCTCGGCCTCTGACTAACCTATTACAAAAAGATATTCCTTTTGTCTTTGATGATGATTGTGTAGAAGCATTTGAAATACTTAAGAAAGCTTTGATTTCTGCACCTATTGTTCAGCCACCTGATTGGAATTTACCCTTTGAAATTATGTGTGATGCTAGCGATTATGCTGTAGGTGCTGTTCTAGGACAAAGAGTTGATAAGAAATTAAATGTTATTCCAATATGCTAGTAAAACTCTAGACAATGCCCAGAGAAATTATGCTACTACTGAAAAAGAATTTTTAGCAGTTGTATTTGCTTGTGATAAGTTCAGACCTTATATTGTTGATTCTAAAGTAACTATTCACACTGATCATGCTGCTATTAAATATCTTATGGAAAAGAAAGATGCTAAACCTAGACTTATTAGATGGGTTCTCCTGCTACAAGAATTTGATTTGCATATTATTGATAGAAAGGGAGCTGAGAACCCCGTTGAAACAACTTGTCTAGGTTAGAGAATGTTCTTGATGACCCACTACCTATTGATGATAGCTTCTTGATGAACAGTTAAATGTCATAAATGCTTCTCGTACTGCTCCATGGTATGCTGATTATGCTAATTATATTGTTGCTAAATTTATACCACCTAGTTTCACATACCAGCAAAAGAAAAAGTTCTTCTATGATTTAAGGCATTACTTTTGGGATGACCCACATCTTTATAAAGAAGGAGTAGATGGTGTTATTAGACGTTGTGTACCTGAGCATGAACAGGAACAGATCCTATGCAAGTGTCACTCTGAAGCCTATGGAGGACACCATGCTGGAGATAGAACTGCACATAAGGTATTGCAATCTGGTTTTTATTGGCCTACTCTCTTCAAGGATGCCCGTAAGTTTGTCTTGTCTTGTGATGAATGTCAAAGAATTGGTAATATTAGTAGACGTCAAGAAATGCCTATGAATTATTCACTTGTTATTGAACCATTTGATGTTTGGGGCTTTGATTATATGGGACCGTTTCCTTCCTCTAATGGGTATACACATATTTTAGTTGTTGTTGATTACGTTACTAAGTTGGTAGAAGCTATTCCAACTAGTAGTGCTGATCATAACACCTCTATTAATATTCTTAAAGAAGTTATTTTTCCAAGGTTTGGAGTCCCTGGATATTTAATTACTGATGGTGGTTCACATTTTATTTATGGTGCCTTTCGTAAAATGCTTGTTAAGTATGATGTTAATCATAGAATTGCATCTCCTTATCATCCACACTCTAGTGGTCAAGTAGAATTGAGTAACAGAGAGCTCAAATTAATTTTGTAAAAGACTGTTAATAGATCTAGGAAGAATTCGTCCAAGAAACTTGATGATGCATTATGGGCTTATAGAACTGCATATAAAAATCCTATGGGTGTGTCTCCTTATAAAATGGTTTATGCTAAATCTTGTCACTTACCTCTCGAACTAGAACATAAGGCATATTGGGCTATCAAAGAGCTCAACTATGATTTCAAACTTGCCGGTGAGAAGAGGTTATTTGACATTAGCTCACTTGATGAATAGAGAACCCAAGCCTATGAAAATGCCAAGTTGTTTAAAGAAAAAGTTAAAAGATGGCATGACATAAGGATACAAAAGCGTGAGTTTAATATAGGTGATTATGTATTGCTATAAAACTCTCGTTTAAGATTTTTTGCAGGAAAATTCCTCTCTAAATGGGAAGGTCCTTACGTTATCGAGGAGGTCTATCGTTCCGGTGCCATAAAAATCAACAACTTCGAAGACACAAATCCGAAGGTGGTGAACGGTCAAAGAATCAAACATCATATCTCAGGTAATCCCATTAATGTTGAAACTAATATTATTGAAACCGTAACCACGGAGGAATACAGAAGGGACACTTTCCGGAATGTTTCAGACTCTGAAAAGGAATAGGTACGTGGTACGGTAAGTAAATCAACTCCAAACAAGTTCTAATGGCAATTTTTCTCCGTTTTGGAATATTTAAGAAAATAGGAAAATAAGAAGCAGACCGGAAAGGACACGAGGCTTCCACGAGGGTGGAGGGCGCGCCCTCTGCCTCGTGGGCACCTCGTGCGCTCTCCGGACTCTGTTTTCTTGCATGATACTTCTTTTGGTCGGTAAAAATTCATTATATAATCTCCCGAAGGTTTTGACCACCGTATCACGCAAATATCTCATGTCTTTGTTTCGAGCTGTTTTTCTGACAGATCTAGATCGCCATGGCATCTTCAAGTGTCCCCAAGGACAAGTTCTTCGAGAAGGTCATCAACCCCTACCTCGCGGAGGTGCTGCAACACCCTCAAACCATTGAGATGCGTGAGGGGTTGTTGCACATCCGTGATGTGGAGGGACCAAGGAGGACCGGAAGCATGGAGACAAGGCTCGAGGCGATGGAGCAACAAGTTTTCAAGTGTCAGGAGATGGTGGAGCGTGGACTCGACTCCAATCACATAGTGATCACGAAGTTCACCAACAACCACAAGCTGGACGCCAAGGACATTGGGGAGGCCATCTTCAAGCTTCATGAGAAAATCGAGCGCCTCCAAGCCCAGATCTATGACCTGCAAAACCAAAACTGTGAGTATGAATATAGATTCAAGAGGATGAGTTTGGCTGCAGATTTGAGGATTCCGGATACTCGATCATCCTTCTATGATGGTGAGCCTATGCCTTGGAAGATGGATGACAAGCCTACATCATCAACAACTCCTTCATCACCACCTCCGAGGAAGGAAACATAAACACATGGGTATGGGCACTCCCCTTGGCAACTGCCAAGCTTGGGGGGGTGCCCGTGTATCGTATCACCGTCACTTTTATCTTTACCATTTTTCTTAATTCGATCCTTTTGATAATATCTTGATCTAGTAGAATAAAGTTTTAGTATGATCTAGTTGTGAGTTTTGCTTTATGGTCTTCTTATGTAATCGAGTCCGTGAGCTATATATAATAAAGATTAGTGTTGAGTGAAGGGCTTGATGATTTTGCTATGATCTTGAGGGAATAAAATAAAAGAGAAAGAATAAAAAGAAATAAAGAGATCATATGGATCTTATGGAGAGTAATGACTCACATATAAGAGTATGATGAATAAAAGTTGTTGAGAGTTGACAAACATAGTTTTGGTCATCGTTGCAATTAATAGGAAGTAATAAAGAAAGAGAGGTTTCACATATAAATATACTATCTTGGACATCTTTTATGATTGTGAGCACTCATTAAAGTATGACATGCTAAAGAGTTGACGTTGGACAAGGAAGACAATGTAATGGGTTATGTTTTCTTACATCTGAGATAAATTATATTGTCATGGATCATCCAACATGTTGAGCTTGCCTTTCCCTCTCATGCTAGCCAATTTCTTTGCACCAAGTAGAGATACTACTTGTGCTTCCAAATATCCCTAAACTCGTTTTTGCCATGAGATTCCACCATACCTACCTATGGATTGAGTAAGATCCTTCAAGTAAGTTGTCATCGGTGCAAGCAATAAAAATTGCTCTTTAAATATGTATGACTTATTAGTGTGGAGAAAATAAGCTTTATACGATCTTGTGATGTGGAAGAAATAAAAGCGACGGACTGCATAATAAAGGTCCACATCATAAGTGGCAATATAAAGTGACGTTCTTTTGCATTAAGATTTCGTGCATCCAACCATAAAAGCGCATGACAACCTTTGCTTCCCTCTGCGAAGGGCCCATCTTTTATTCTTGTCTTATACTTCATGCAAAGAGTCGTGGTGATATTCACCTTTCCTTTTTACATTTTATCCTTTGGCAAGCACAATGTGTTGGAAAGATCCTAATATATATAGCTAATTGGATGTGAGTTTTCATGAACTATTATTGTTGACATTACTCTTGAGGTAAAACATTGGGAGGCAAAACTATAAGCCTCTATCTTTCTCTGTGTCTGATTAAAACTCCATACCCATAAGTATTGCGTGAGTGTTAGCAATTGTGAAATACTAAATGATAGTTGAGTATGTGGACTTGCTGAAAAGCTCTTATATCGACTCTTTCCTATGTTATGATAAATTGCAATTGCCTCAATGACTGATATTAGAGTTTGTTGGTTCTCAATGAAGTTTATGATTCATACTTGAAATTGTGATTGAATTGTTACTTTAGCATAAGAGATCATATGACAATATATATATATGTTGCTATTCTAAGAATGATCATGATGCCCTCATGTCCGTATTTTATTTTTATCGACACCTCTATCTCTAAACATGTGGACATATTTTTTGATTTCGGCTTTCGCTTGAGGACAAGCGAGGTCTAAGCTTGGGGGAGTTGATACGTCCATTTTGCATCATGCTTTTATATCGATATTTATTGAATTATGGGTTGTTATTACACATTATGTCACAATACTTATGCCTATTCTCTTATTTTACAAGGTTTATATGAAGAGGGAGAATGCCGGCAGCTGGGATTCTGGGCTGGAAAAGGAGCAAATATTAGAGACCTATTCTGCACAGCTCAAAAGTCCTAAAACTTCACGGAAGTCCTTTTTGGAATTAATAAAAAATACTGAGCGGAGAAAGTTCCAGAGGGGGTCCACACCCTGGCCACGAGGGTGGGGGGCGCGCCCTACCCCACTGGGTGCGCCCCCTACCTCGTGGGCCCCCTGATGGCCCTCCGATGCCCATCTTCTCCTATATGAGGTCTTTCGCCGAGGAAAAAATCATAAGCAAGCTTTCGGGGAGAAACTCTGCCGCCACGAGGCGGAACCTTGGCGGAACCAATCTAGGGCTCCGGCAGAGCTGTTCTGCCGGGGAAACTTCCCTCCGGGAGGGGGAAATCATCACCATCGTCATCACCAATGATCCTCTCATTGGGAGGGGGTCAATCTCCATCAACATCTTCACCAGCACCATCTTATCTCAAACCCTAGTTCATCTCTTGTATCCAATCTTTGTATCCAAACCTCAGATTGGTACCTGTGGGTTGCTAGTAGTGTTGATTACACCTTGTAGTTGATGCTAGTTGTTTTACTTGGTGGAAGATCATATGTTCAGATCCATTATGCATATTAATACCCCTCTGATTATGAACATGAATATGCTTTGTGAGTAGTTACGTTTGTTCCTGAGGACATGGGAGAAGTCTTGCTATAAGTAGTCATGTGAATTTGGTATTCGTTCGATATTTTGATGAGATGTATGTTGTCATCCCTCTAGTGGTGTCATGTGAACGTCGACTACATGACACTTCACCATTTTTTGGGCCTAGAGGGAGGCATTGGAAAGTAATAAGTAGATGATGGGTTGCTAGAGTGACAGAAGCTTAAACCCTAGTTTATGCATTGCTTCGTAAGGGGCTGATTTGGATCCATATATTTCATGCTATGGTTAGGTTTACCTTAATACTTCTGTTGTAGTTACGGATGCTTGCAATGGGAGTTAATCATAAGTGGGATGTTTGTCCAAGTAAGGACAGTACCCAAGCACCGATCCACCCACATATCAAATTATCAAAATACCGAACGCGAATCATATGAACATGATGAAAACTAGCTTGACGATAATTCCCATGTGTCCTCGGGAGTGCTTTTCTCTATATAAGAGTTTGTCCAGGCTTGTCCTTTGCTACAAAAAGGATTGGGCCATTTTGTTGCACCTTATTTACTTTTATTACTTGCTACTCGTTACAAATTACCTTATCACAAAACTATCTGTTACCGATAATTTCAGTGCTTGCAGAGAATACCTTACTGAAAACTGCTTATCATTTTCTTCTGCTCCTCGTTGGGTTCGACACTCTTACTTATCGAAAAACTATGATAGATCCCCTACACTTGTGGGTCATCAGGGCGCCGCCCCCCTTCCCTAGTCCAATTCGGACTAGAGGGGAGGGGGCACGCGGCCCTGCCTTGGTTGGCCCTCTCTCTCTCCACTAAGGCCCATGTGGCCCATTAGTTCCCCCAGGGGTTCCGATAACCCCCCGGCACTCCGATAATTATCCGGTGACCCCCGGAACTCATCCGGTGTCCGAATATAGTCATCCAATATATCAATATTTATGTCTCGACCATTTCGAGACTCCTCGTCATGTTTGTGATCATATCCGGGACTCCGAACTATCTTCGGTACATCGAAACACATAAACTCATAATACAGATCGTCACCGAACGTTAAGAGTGCAGACCCTACGGGTTCGAGAACTATGTAGACATGACCGAGACACATCTCCGTTCAATAACCAATAGCGGAACCTGGATGTTCATCTTGGCTCCCACATATTCTATGAAGATCTTTATCGGTCAAACCGCATAAAGATATACGTTGTTCTCTTTGTCATCGGCATGTTACTTTGCCCGAGATTCGATCGTCGGTATCTCAATACCTAGTTCAATCTCGTTACCGACAAGTCTCTTTACCCATTCCGTAATGCATCATTCTGTAACTAACTCATTAGTCACATTGCTTGCAAGGCTTATAGTGATGTGCATTACCGAGAGGGCCGAGAGATACCTCTCTGATACTCGGAGTGACAAATCCTAATCTCGATCTATGCCAACTCAACAAACACCATCGGAGACACCTGTAGAGCATCTTTATAGTCACCCAGTTACGTTGTGATGTTTGATAGCACACTAAGTGTTCCTCCGGTATTCGGGAGTTGCATGATCTCATAGTCATAGGAACTTGTATAAGTTATGGAGAAAGCAATAGCAACAAACTAAACGATCATCTTGCTAAGCTAATGGATGGGTCAAGTCAATCACATCATTCTCTAATGATGTGATCCCGTTAATCAAATGAAAACTCATGTATATGGTTAGGAAACATAACCATCATTGATTCAACGAGCTAGTCTAGTAGAGACATACTAGTGACACTCTATTTGTCTATGTATTCACACATGTATTAAGTTTCCCGTTAATACAATTCTAGCATGAATATAAACATTTATCATGATATAAGGAAATATAAATAAGAACATTATTATTGCCTCTAGGTCATATTTCCTTCACGCGCCCCCTCCTCTGCTCCTCCGCGCTACGTCAAGCCAAAGACGGAGCCGGGGCTCGCCGCCGTGAAGACGGATCCGGGGCTCCCCGTCGTGAAGACGGAGCCCGGGCTCGCTGGCGGCGTCAAGGAGGAGCTCGACGACGGGGTGGCCCTGAAGTGGGTGCGCGGCGACTGGGCGCAGACGGGGCTGCAGCGCCAGCGCCTCGCCTACGAGCGGTTCGAAGCTCGGCGCCGTGGTCGGGACGAGGAAGGCGTCGTCGTCCTCGACGACAGCGACGACGACGCGCCGCCGCCACCGGTCCGACAGGGTGACGCCGGGCAGGGGTCCAGCAGGGACGGCCGCGTCAAGCAGGAGAAGGCCGCCGACTAAGACGACGAGGACGGCGGCGACGTCGGTGACTTCACCGCGCTCAACAACTTCTTCGCCCCTTAGTTGCGTTTTTTTAATAACTTATGTAATGTCGAATATATGTCGAGTTTGCCGAACTTAGCCGAATATTTTGTCCAATTTACCGAACTTTGCCGAATTTCATTTTTTTTGAACACCCGCGTCTGGGGGCGATCCTAGGGCCGGCGGCTGGGAACCCGCTCGCCCCCATGCCGATTTTGGCACCGGCTCGCCCCCAGGCGGCGATTTTACGCGCCCCCCTAGGGGGGCAACGGCTGGAGATGCTCTTAACACTCGGGTCTTTGGACAATTTTTACTCTGAAGGACGCGTCCTAAAAGAAATCTATTGTGCTTCAGGGTTTCAACTTTCAAGGTTTTATTGGTGTACTATTAATCTAGGAGTATAATCTATGGAAATGATATAATCGTTCGGGATTTTACCATGGCAAATCAAACATTTTTTTATGGTAATTTTAGTGACGCAAAGATGGCAAGTTCAGTTGACACGCGCCGTAATTTTATGGCAAATCGAACATTTAAAAAAAAGTTGGCAAGTATGACAACTCCTTGCTCAGTGTCATACTTGCCAACTGAACTTGCCGTACCCGCATCACTAAAATTGCCATCGAAAACGTTCGATTTGCCATGGTTAAATTCCGAATGTTCGGAATTTATCAGGGTCATAATCTAAGCTCCAGCAGAGTGCCACAATATGTTCAAGCTTGTGTGTATAGTGCTATGATCTAGCTTACGGTTCATGCAACTGTGGACTAATGTAATGGATTCTCTCGAGTTACTTTCAGTTATGTAGCTGACTCATAATTTATCTGCAATGAACTTTTTTGTTAATAGATTACTTTGATGGAATGGACTGTTAATTTGTGGACTTGATAATGCTGAAGATGATGTCCACGTTTTGGTGTGTGCCATGGCCCTGATAAGTAAAGATCATTTTTTATCAGACAAAGACAAGGTAGCTATTTGGTCTCAAACCAATTGGCATACCTGGTTATTTTGCCAGATGTTGGCACATGGACATTGGCAGCCAACCAGGTGACAGCCAATTAATTGGCTGCCGGCGATGCCAAAGCATCGACAGCCAGGGCCTCAAACCAAGCTGCATATAGGTCCAAATAGGGCAGCGAATAGTTAGGTCAGCACGGACAGAAAAGGATAAGGATACTTGTGTTATCACATAATAATGGGCCAAATCACAGGTAGGGATTGGAATTTTGGATGTTTGCAGTTCTGGCAATAGGCGAGACTCAAATCACATATCAACTTCACCACTACTACTACACAAAACGAGACCGACAAGGAAGACCAGAATTACAATCAGAAGTTCACTTATCCAAACTGAGTGTCTGACAACCCTCACACCATACATACACACACTTCAGAGTTTTACGAGATACCCATCTTTTACGAGATACCCATCGTGATGGCCCAGGGAGCCTGGGTACCTCTTACAAGGTCTTATGGATAGTATGTATATAGCAAAATTAAACGACCATACTTCGGCAACCATTTTTTCTTCGGGCGACGCTTGTCCTCCTCAAGATTGTGTAGGACTTGGTGTCACGCAGCAAAACCACTTCTTCTGCACAATGGAATAACGAGATTAATGGAAAATAACAAATGCAATGATCATAACAGATAAGAACTAGCGCTATATTTCCATGTGGTGAAACAGACATAAAACATTGATCGGGAAGCATTAAGGGACATACTGAATTTGCCTTGGTGGCATAAGATTCCACCCTCTCAGTCCTGGCATCTTTGCCAGGGGATTCAGTATCTTGTCCATTCCCAGCCTTTTTCTCATCCCTGGCTTTGTTGAATATAACAGTGAACCCATCAGCAGAAGCTGGGTCGTTGACGTCCCATTCGCCAAACTTGGGCAAAGGGCGACCAGATTCCTCCTAAAAAAGAACCGTTGTCCATGTCAATGGAAATAATGCAATAATAAACGAAATGAAGTACTACTATTAAAGTAGTGCACGAGCATTTCTAACAAATATCAATTGAATTGTTCACCCTACATGAAAAGAAGAGATCAAGCTGCTGAGTACTGTGCTAGATTGGGCAGGAAAGACAGGCTTTGTGAGGCAGCCATGGAATGCAATAGCCCAGTCAGAAAGAACTAAAGAAGCAACACATAAGAAGAAAGAGGAAGTATATGATTGCTCTCTTAGCTTTCTTTCTTTTGCCAAAACCCTAGGCGCTTCCATGAAAAACTGGCATAAACTTAGTGAAGTACCCACAAAAAATGGAGGAATAAATAAGAAATCATGAATTCAGCCCGCAAAACATGAACTTGCATGACTAGAAGTTCTTTTCCCTTGACTGAAGTGCAATAAAAATTGGTGAATGACGTGGGATAGTTTTCAAGAAGAAACTGGTACTACACAGTCACACTGGCAACCTGTTATTGAAGATGACACCTGTAAACACTTGGCTAACAGTAGGAATTAGGAAATGATTGGTACTGTAACATGGTCCAGCACTACAGTTAGAATTGCATTCATTTACTGACCACTTGATCAGGGCATGACAAGTTAATTTCAGCAGGCAGGCATCATCTGCGCTGAAAGGTATTGGTACATTTCACTTAAAACCCTATGGGACAGGAGGAGGGATCATAGTGTCTGAAGAATGATAAACGTAGCTGATCGCTGGATGCACTGCAGGGAGATTTATGTTAAAAATACAGGTATATTCAGAACCCAGACCGTAACACTTAGCCTCCTAAGAAGAAAACAGGAGCCTATAAGTGCTGCCCTTACACATAATCTGATATTCCATGATGCAGTCAACACATCTCATGTGTTCAGCGATGCATAAATTTCAGCTCTGGTCTATATTACAGTATCCAGGGTAAATCTGTAATCACATAATGATACCACTCTCGCCTGTTATCATGCTGCTAGCAAACTTTATTTTACTTATCTGTGATCAGCATACTTTTTACATACCAGTGCTAACAATTTCCAGTTATATTGACTAGCATAGCCACCGAACAATCGATGCACAAAAGCAGAGTCATTAGATGGTTATGCTTTTGCTTTAGAAACTTTGTGTGTCTAAAAATGTTTGATCAACCAGACCACATGAATGCCTGGATATTGACCAACCCAGGAAACAAAATGAACCTCCGCCCTTACAAGTCCACAGCATCCTAGATGTGCCTAGATATTGACCAACCTGCTTAACGAAATGGACCTCACCCCTTACAAGTCCACAGCCATCCAAGATTACCAAACTCTACTCAAGTCATCCCGGTTCGCCCGCGGCTTGCACAAAAGCCAAATAACTATGCATAGGTAGGTAGGTCCACAGAAATGTTGCGTGTTCAATCAAACAGGAGCCTCCAAATGGTTGCAGAAATGATCGATTAACTAACTAATCACGAACGCTTGGGCTGGGAGGCGACCCTTCTAGAGCCTTCATCAATACATACACTAAATAAATTGAATATAAAACCGACGCTCAGCAATTCGGTCTGGGTAAAGTCGGAACGAATTTCCTCTCTACGCCTATGTTCAAGGCAGCCCAGGATCACCCTTCTACCGAGCATCTGGTTTCCAATCCCCCCATGCTCCACACCGATTCTCCCAATCAACAAACCAATAGTAACCGATCAGAAACTACAGAAGGCGACGTTTCGCCGGCCTCGATCTAGGCAGGAAACAGCGCCGGAAATCGGCGGAAAAAAACACAGCAGGGAGCGCGCGGGGAGCACCATCGCTTACCGACATGGATGGAGCGCGGCGGTCCGATCCACCGAGGGGCTTGGGGAAAGTTTCGTCGGCTGCGGGTGGGAGGAAGGGGAAAGGGACGGGGATAAGGGCGAGGAGCGAGACGGAGGGGAAGGGGGAGGAGGAGACGGCGAATCGAAGTGGAAAAGGAGCAGCAGTCGATTGACGGATTTATACCTCGAGACGGGGGAAACGCACCCCGCGGCCCCGTAAAAAAAGATATTTTTTCTCCCCCGAGCGGCAGCGGCAGTGACTGGCTGGCTCGTTTTGTACGGGGGACGCGCACGCATGTGAGCCGCGCGGCCGGCGGGGCCCGCGTGTCGGCGGGCGCGGGGTTACCGGGGGCTGGACGGGCGGGGCGGGGCTGGGGTCGGGGGGTTGGGGGTGGCGACGGCGCGGAGACAGAGTGGAAACGCGCGAGGGGGAGGGGAGGGGCGCACGTCGTCGGTGTGCGTGGGCTGGCGCTCGGAATCTCGGGGGCTGGACTGGACTGGACTGGCTTGTATACTGGCGGCTTTGTTTGTTTACTGCCAGGCCAGCCAGAAAACAAAGCCCAGCTACGCCTGTTTTGTCCGTGCTAGCTTCGGCTTCCGGCTCGGCGTGGGGGCTGTGCTGTGACCTGTCAGGCCAGTATTAGGGCATCTTTAATAGATTGTATGTTAGTTTTGTTGGTAAAATGTCCATGTCATCAACCAATAAGCTATCATACAACTATTCTAATGGGTTGTATCTAAGGTATTCAATAGATGATAAGAAAATAATGTGATTGCTCTCTATTTTACCTTGGAGCTTGTGCAAAGGTTGTTGGTTATTCTACATACAATTTTGCTCTCTCTTCACATTTATTACATGCCACATCATCACTTTGTTCTAGATGACAAATTTACCAACACCTATCTTACAGCTGTTGGAGATGTCCTTATTATCTTATCTTGTGGTTTCAAAAAAAAGTATTGTTATCCTATGATGATGGATTGATGGTGCTAGTCAGCTGCTGCTTGACCTCAGCTTTCACTGCGGGGTAGAAAATGGAGGCGGGGCGGTCGCTTGGAACATTGGCTTAAGCTACGTATATTACAAGAAATCTCCGTGCTTTTGCGTGATTGGCCGAGATGGATGGTCCCGTTCGGCTGCAGCGTCAGCTCGAGCCGGGGCTGGGCATATGGCAAGCCTTCCTGTGGCTGTGGTTGGCCAGTGTCGTGTTGCTTTCATTTCGTCTCTGATTCCCTGTATCTGACAAAGCTTGTCTTTCATGGAAAGTGCTCTTTTGATACCGTGCTCATATGCTCTCGTATGAACAATAAAATCGAAAAAATAGTAAAAAAATATTAAAAAATATTAAATTTTTTTGTGATGAATGTTTTAACTGCGTGCAAAATTTCAGGTCGAAACGACATATCTGGAGGTCTGGGCAAAAACAACAAAATCGATACTTCAAAATGCTTCCAACAATAGTCTTTTTAGACCATTGATTTTTTTTGGCCCAGACCTCCACGAATGTCATTTCAACCTAAAATTTTGCACACAGTTAGAAAATTTATCAATGTTCATAAACAAAAATCAGATTTTTTGAATTTTTTACTTTTTTTTTCTTTTACTGTTCATGCGGGAACATATGAGCTCAGGATCAAATACTCTAGGTTTTGCTAGGCTGGGTTCTACTAATAGTAAAAGGTTGGGCTCCCGGTGCTATACCAAGTTTGGTTTTACCGATACTGAACTATATGCTCTATGCCCAAATGGCTTGTCAACTGTCAAGAATCCTAGACTTTTGTGTGATATAGTCGACCCTCTGATGCCGTCTAACGGATGAATGATAGGGAGAGACTAGGTCAGAGTCAAATCACATGGTGTAAGGCATGATGTTTTAAATAAATCCGGAGCGACACACATGGATATAAAAACAGTCTGTGTGCACAAATATTCAGAGGAAGCAGTGCACTTATGGAGGGGCTTCACATGATCAAAATCGAGCTAATCTCAATAAAACACACATGGACGATCAGAATGCGGTTGCCGGGTTCAGGTGTAGCGCATACTATTCAGTTAGTTTATGCATCAAAAGATTGCAAAAAATTGGTTTACAAGCAATTGCAGGTACCTTTTCCCCTTTGTTTGAAACCAAAAATCGCAGGCCGAGGCAGCAGATCTTCGGCTACATCATACACCGGTGCCGAATGTCAACTGCGCCTGGTGTTGTGTTCGTGGGGATATGATATGACAGCTCCGCTTGTCATGTGGACGATAAAGAACGCGTTCGTTCGAAACAAAGACGAAAATAAAAACCAGCCACCTACTATTGCCCGATCGTGTCAAATTGTCCCGTTCACATCGGCTTAAAAAACTGCAGGCTCCAGGATTGGAGTAGAAGCAACAGCATCGGGGCAAAGGCGAAGGTAGTGCTGCCGTTCACGTCAGTTGACTTCCGGCCGAGGGCCCTCGGAGCATCCACGTCCACGTCACCCGTCCGGAAGGGATCAAGTGGGCCGATACATTTTCTCCCGTTAAAAGAGAAGGCCCGTGCGGCTGGCGCACGAGGCTGAGCTGGATGCAGCTGCCTCTCTGCTTCTGTCCTTTTCCGATGGCGTCAGTGTGTCACACTGTCACGGCGTTACGTGGCGCTCGTAACAGATTCTCAATAAAAAAAGTGGCACTCGTAACACCGAGAACTTGCTCTGTTTTTTTGGAGGGCAAAGAACTTGGTCCGCTGAGTGCCACGCCAGCCAGGAGATGGAATCAACACGCAGAATGTTTCGGAAGGGCTTCGGCTCTCTGTGTATTTATCTTTTTTTTAGCGTACTCTGTGTATTTATATTAACATAATTTAATATAAATTATTTATGTGTTTCTAGTTTGATTATACTGGGCCAGCCCAACCCAATGCCGTACACAAACTTCTTTGCGAGAAACCCAAAGGACTAAAAAAAAGAGAGTAGGAGAGGTCATATGAAAAATTATAAAGATAACTCCTTATTTAACACTGTCTTAAAATTTATTGCCTTATTCAACACTGAAAAACGTTTCTTTCCTCATTTAACATCAGGTGTAAATTTTATGTTTTTTATGACATTTTTGTCTATTTTAAACTCTGACGGTGTTAAATGACACTTGAAAAGATCTATTTACCCTTCATGTGATATGTAACCAAAATTATACAGGTGTATGTACATCTGGCCGACTCGATTTGTGTTTGACCTCCACGGCATTGTAGCGGCATTTCGCTGTGTAGGCAGGCTAGCTCGAGTACTATCCGTCGAGACGTAGATGGCAATGTGTAGGTGCACACCAAAACAAGCAGGTAGTACTAGACGAAGCTAGCTAGCGGCCGATCTCTCGCTTGATCGATTCTACGTTGACCGGCTAGCTAACCAAGCTAGCGATATTATCTCAGCGACAACACGAATACACGAGGTGATTGATGGCCACAGAACCATGTCAGTCATGTTTATTTTCTTTCTTTCAATTTCGACTCACGGTTGTTACAAAGGGTAGATACATATACATATATATATATATACACACACACAATAGGCTATTTTCGTGATATTAATATATTCTCCATTTTAAATAAAAAAATATACAATAGGCTGACATGGCTTTTTTTTGCGGGCGAGACTGACATGGTTGTTACTAGCAATATATGCCCTATACGGTGATGGATAGAAATGCTACACGGACACGATGTCCTGTTTATTTCAAACATTTTGCTAGATGCGTGAGCAAATTTTGAAGCAAAATCGAGGAGTGCTTCTGGCAGCTCTTTGTGTAGTGCGCGTACAAGCACTGACTTTTCACCAAAAATAAAGTACAAGCATTGACTACGATATTAACATGCTGACTTGTTGTATACTATCTATCGAGTATGTACTGTCCTATGTACTATCGATGTACACCGGCGACCATATTGACCACCATGCGCCCTGCCGTTTATCAAACGCGCTGCTCCCACGGACAAATAGAGTAGATCTACCAGGCTTGCCATCTTGACAGAGTCGCATATACTGAAGCTAAACTATCACGTAAAATTTTGGTCATATATCACATGAGGAGTAAATAGGTCTTTTCAAGTGTCATTTGACACTGTTAAAGCTTAAAATGAACGAAAATATCATAAAAGACATAAAATTTAGACATTGTGTTAGATAGGGAAGAAAAAGTTTTCCAGTGTCGAATAAGGAAACAACATTTAAAACAGTGTTATATAAGGAATTTTTTCAAAACTATATGGTCACGCTATCCGCGTCTCTTTCATTGTTAGGGTTTTTCATGCCGCCGCCATCGTCTGAGAAATTTAGGTCCCCTCGCCTCTGGCTGCCATCTTGACGCTGAGAGGGGGGGGGGGGGGGGGGGGGGGGGGGGCTCGGATCTTCAAGACTTCTATGTCCTTCGTATCGTCTAGTGATCGTTATAGTTTTGTGAGAACAAATTTTCATTAATTCTTTTAACGGTGCTATGAGATTAAAGAGTTTTTTGTCCTCGCAGATCCGATTATTTAGATCTGATGAGTTTATATTCTTGTGTCAAGCATTTTTTGTTGATCTAAGGGTGTGTTTGTTTGGGCTGCAACTTCTTTGGTTGCAGCTGCAACGGCTCCGACTGGAAGGAGCGGCTGTAGCTTCTAACTGCAGCTGAATGGTTAAAGTGCAGCCGTTTGATAGTTATGCTATAGCAGCTATGGCTAATGCTAAAGCATGTTGAAATTACCCGAATGCCCTCAGTTGCTATGTAGAATGGGATTAAGTGCTAATTATGCCCTTTTAACAGGAAATGACCAGATTAAGGGCTACTTTTAGTGTAGATGGTATGGTTTCCTAGGGTTTTGCTTAAATTACACTTGTTTGATGTACATACACTCAGATATGGTATAGTTCATAATCATACAAATCCTTTAAAAATCTTTATATTAAATTTACAAGAATTTATAAACAAACGTCATAAATAATTTGTAGTATGAGGTTCCATTAAATCTGAGAACGGTTGGGGAACTGAACTAAACCTCAACTGAACCCGCATGATCAATTTGGACAAACCAAACCTAACTAAACCTCTTTAATTTTTATTTAAACCCAAACCAAACTAAACCACGTCCTCTCTCCACCTAAACTAAACTGGACCAATGGCTGAAACTATGGTTTTAGCCAATGGGTAAATAACAGTTCCATACCAATGGTGCCTCCTACGTTCATGGCAAATGGCCTGATGTTGCTCCCATCTCTCAGCTTGTAAAGGAGTGGTTGAGCGGGGCAGTGGTCGAGCAGAGCGATGCACCTCAGGCACCGGCGCCGCCCATTCTTGTTAGTGCGGCGGGTCGTGCATGCACGCGGCCGCCATCGCGCCTCCGAGGCACGAGCTGAGCATGATCTTCAGCTGCTCCCACGAGGGTGTCAACGCCGCCGGCGCCGCTGGACGACTCTAGTTTGATGCGGCACTGCGGCTCAGCATCGCGTGGGCGGGAACGCCGAGACGGGGAGGTGGCGGCGGCGGTTACAGGAACAGGGAAAGAGCGAGTTGTCGAGCGGACCTACGAAGTTCGAACCAATCTCAGGAACCGGTTTGGAACCACGGGTTGAGCCTGGTTGGAAATAAAACGGTTCAAGCCCATACCTGACCACCTGACCACACCCACCTATTATTCGCACGAAACTGAACCCCACCAAACTGTTAGCAGATACAATCCATTAGCGACCAAACCAAAGAAGCCCACTCGATTAAACTGAACCAATACACCCGGTTATACGAAAACCATCCCCAGGTTTAGGTTCCATACATTCAGCACACGCTTCGATTCCATCCAGCAAACACATGCATCATCCATCCAGCACACATGCATGACACGTACGCATCGTTCATCTACGAGGTGAGCCTGCCGGTGGGCACACAGAGCAACGCACGTACGCGCTGTCGCGCACGCACGTATACACACACACCTGTCGCCGCGTACGCTGGCAGAGCTTGAAGCAGCTGCGGAGAGTGCAGGCTCGACAGCGAGCAAACGACCAGCCAGCACACACAGAGTGCGGACTCGACAGTGAGCGAGCAAACGACCAACCAGCCAGCACACACACGGAGACAACACACTCATACGCAGCAATGGCCACACACATGGCACGCCCAGACCATGCTCCCTCAGCCTTAAACGTGAACTGAAAATGACCTGCAATTTAATTACAGGTAAAAAAAATTTACAGGTAAATTTTTTTTATCTTCTTAAACTCAAAACCTCTTAACTTCTTTTTTTACAGGTAAAATTTTTTTATCTTTGATATCATGTAGAAGTGCATACTCTAACCAGTGCTACTAAAAGACCCGACCTAATGAAAAAGAATATGCAATACATTTACACAACAACAGCTACGAGGTGAGCCTGCTGATGGGCGTAGAGACATGTGCGTGCAGAAGCAGTGTGGCGAGGTGGACATGCACGGAGACGAGCGCCCAACCGAAGGTATTGCAATGTCTGTATGCTCGGGTGTGCATTTGGTGCGTATAATAAACTTTAGTGGGAGAGCAAAACGGTAAAAATGAAGATTGGAGCCAGCTTCGGCCGGGAAAAGCCCGATTTCCTAGCAGCAGCTTCTCACGGTCTTTTTCGAAGCGCTCCATAGAAGGGACGAATGGAGCCGGGTCAGAAATGGGCTGTTTGTTCGGCTCTAGCTTTTTCAGGCCAGAAGCCGTAGAAGCTGCTCCTAGGAGCCCAAACAAACACATCCTAATTCTTTGTGGAGGTAAAAATTTTCATCGACATCATGATAAAGATATAGTGATTCGTCGGCCTATACTTCTAGGGGATCATCCCTGGTCCAAGTACGTTCATCAATCAAGGCTTTCCATTTTTTTGGATGGGCGAATCAAGGCACTTTCAAAAACCATTATTGATAATGTTCGTGTGGGTGAAAGAGTGACAATATCGTTGCTCCGGTCCAATTGCAGCCTCTTTACCAGAGTCTTTGGAGTATTCCTTCAAGCAGAGATTGACGCCGTGAAAAAGGTGATTCAAAGAGATTTTATTGTAACTCTTAGTCATTGAAGTTGCTTTCTATTTTCTTAAATGTTAGAACAAAATCAATGTACCTGAAATTGTTTAATGGACTTTTATAACTATCAAACGTTCGAATTTTAGCAATAGGCAAAAACGATCCTTAATTCACTCTAATTATATACATGCATGCATTAGAATGACTAATTTTCCTTTCATGTGCACTCCTCTCTCTAATTACATGTATATAAACACTAAAGGACGCAAAGCTGATGTCATCCTAGCTTCTTTCTTTTTTCAAACTTAAAAATTTTTTGTAGCTCAAATCATAGCTCCGATTGAAAAACCGTCTTCACAAAAAAACCTGTCTTGATGAGGCCTTTGAAACTAGATCCCATGTTGATATGTTCTAATGACTTTTTTTTCAGACCAAAAGTTATCACATCTGGTCTATGTAAATTATCACATTTGTCATACATAAGTTACCATGTTATTTACACAGAGGTTACCGGAGTAAGTTTTTTCAACAAACTTTTATCCCGAGGTCAAAAGTGATTGTGGTGTTTGTAGTGAGTTATCAACTTTGTTGCGTGTATATTACCATGTTGCATAAAAGTTATCGGGGCATGTTTTTCAACCATTTTCATCTACTTGGTCAAAAAATTACCGTGATGTTTGTATATGAGTTATCAGCTCTCCTGTGCGTGTATTATCATGTTGTTTACACATGAGTTACTCGGGGATATTTTTCAACAACTTTTTTTCCCTAGTCAAAAAGTTACCATGGCTGGATTGAGTAAGTTATCAGCATTGTTGTATGTATATTACCATGCTATTAACACATATGTCATCATGGTATATTTTCAACAAACTTTTATCCCAGGGTCAAAAGTTATCGTGAGGTTCATAGCGAGTTGTCAACTTTGTTGTGTGTATAAGACCGTGTTATTTGCACAGAAAGTATAAGGGTATGTTTTTCAACAACTTCTTTTCTCGGGTTAAAAAATTGTCACACCTAGGCTAAGTAAGTTATCAGTTTCATTGTGCATATATTATCATGTTAATTACACATGAGTTATCAGATGATGTTTTTTCAATAAAAAATTTCTTTCAGATCAAACAGTTACCATGCCTGTTGTGCGTATATTACCATGCAATTTACACATGAGTTACCGCGGGTATCAAGCAAGACGTTCAACGGCTTTCCAAAAAAAAAAATGAAACGTTGCCAAATACATTTTGTAAACCAAATGGGTGAATGGACGAGCTAGGTTGCTGGTTCGCCGATCACTAGCTTCGATGGATAACAATCTAATTAAGTGCGAAAAAAATCAAAAACTGAACTAACTTGTTTTTGTGCAAACATAGTAGAGTAGACAGGTTAAATAGATTGTTTGTTTCTGTTCTTTAAAGAAACTGAGGGTAGGCGAGGTGGTTGGCTAGCTTAGCTTGCTGCAAAGAGGTGCATGGTTCGAATCCCCCACGTGCGACCGGGATCGAGCGGCAGGAAGATCGTTCGGATCTAATCACAAAAAACAGAACGTTTGGAAATTACAAATTCCCTTGTTTAATAGAAGAATGTAAGATAATAACGTCCAAGCCGAGGCTTGAACCCGCGTCGGCCAGGAGACACAACCACTCTCTGGCAACTGGGCTGGGAGTCCATCGATCCACAGGAGCACCAGCGGAGCTATTCACGGCAAAACCGTGTCGTGGCCCGCCCAACAAATCACCAAAAAATATTTGTATACTAGATATGTCCATCGCCAGCCCACATGGTTGTTAGCCCAAACGCCCAGTCCAGTAGATCAGCACAGCCGAACGAATCCATCCCCTGTTCTCTCTACACCTCGTCCAGTACTACTCGTGTACTCCACTAGAGCACGCCGCCAGCCGACGGGGATGGTCCAGCAGCCAGCTACAGCTAGTCGGAGCTAGCGGCGACCCATCCCGGCATCCCCCATTTTTTTAGCTTTTCATTATCTTGGCCCGCTAAGTTTTTTCTTTGTAGCTACGCCACTGCACAGGAGAGGTCCTATGTCATTCTAAAAAAAAATAAGGTTCTACGTAACGCGTTAGGCATCAAAGTGCGGGTGCTTCGCACAGAAGTCCTTTGATTGGGCTGGCCTACATATCAAACGCTCTTAGCGAACGCTCCATCTGGCTTTGTGGGTTTTTACGATTGCGAAGATGGGCAAAGCGAGCGCCCCCAGCTGGCTTTGCCGAATTTTACGATTGCGAATATGAAACACAGAAAGGGAGTGCTTTGTCCGACTTTACCGGTTTTTATGATTGCAAACATGAGATGGGCAAAGCAAGCGCTCCAGCTGGCTTTTATAGTTACGTAGAACCATTATCCAAAAGTTATTTTTCTTTGGTTTCTTTGGCAAACATAAAAAGTTATTTTTCGATTCTTATATTTTTCTTTGGTTTCTTCAATTTTTCAATTTTTTTTCTATGAAAACAGGAAATTTATTAATGTTTCGAAGAAAAAATCCATGAAATACCCAAACCATTATCCAAAATGTGAACAATCTGTGAAAAAATGAAATCAGGAACGTCTTTTTAAAATTCCATGAAATACCCGAGCATTAACCAAAATGTGCATATTTTTTGAATTTGTGAAAAAATTGAAAGCAGGAACAACTTTTGAAAATACAAACAAATTTTGATAACATGAACGTTTTTTAAAATTCCGAACATTTTATTAAAAAATCGAATAGTTTTTTGAATTTGGGAACAAATTTGGAAAATAGGAACATTTTTTGGAATATCCGAATATTTTTCAAAAAATGCAAACATTTTCTGAATTTTTGAACAAAGTTTCAAAACAAAAACATCTTTTGAAAAATAATTTTCAAAAAATGCAAAGATTATTGCATTCTTTAACAAATTTGAAAACAAGAACAATTTTTTGAAATCCCGTTCGTTTTTTGAGAAACGAAAGAATTTTTTGAATTTGTGAAAAAATATCAGAGTAGTGACATTTTGATTATTTTGAAAAACATGATTTTTTTAATTTGTAAATAAATACAAGGACAATTTTTTAAATTAAAAAAAAAGTAATTTTGAAGAAAAGAAAGAAGAAAATGAAAAGAAACAACATGAAAAAATTGGCCAGGAATCTTCTAGAAGGTACCCAAACAGATAAAACCTGCTTGAACCTTCTAGAAGGTTCCAAAACCAGAATCGAAATCCTCTCGGTTGGCCCACTTGTTTTGCTTTATGTGAGAAGACACGATTATTTGCCGCAATGTGTGGCAAATAGGGATTACCTACGAGTGGAGCGGAAAAACGTGTGTCCATACTTCATTACGTTAACAGAACAAGAGAAAAAACCCTAGTTGCCGGCAACTAGGTTCCTGATTTCTACTAGTTTGCCTTGCCTACGATCACCTTTCCGGCTTCCAAAGGTGGGGAGAACTACATGTGGATGCTCAAAGTCCAGCTTGTTTTCATTTATGTTTCTTTTTTTTTGGCTGCAAAGTCTCGATCGTAGAGGCAATGTTGTAGAATAAAAGTCTCATAGTTCTATCCCCATCCTAGTATGGTTGGCATGGCAATATGCAACCTACAACGGGGCGCCTATGGCGTTTCGGTCCCGCAAGCAGTGTTGTGTTGTTTTCGTTCTCAAGGATTGTGGTCCAAGGCTTCAGCCTATTTTGGCGATGGTAGTGGCGATAGTAGTGTCAACCGTGCTCTTGTTATTGGGTACGTATATTCATTCTTTTGTGCTCTCTGTCTTCTTCCATGACAGTATGGCGATGAAGTAGCGATTAGACAATCCGCCTTGCAATGGGCGTGGTCCCGACCATAGTGTGTTCAACGATCTTAAGTTCTCACCTGTTGGGGTGGGTAGCTCATGTGGCCATTCGACACCTTTGGGGTTAGTCCAACTTGTGCAAAATTGGTCTTCTTCGGTTTCTTCACCAGATGGATGAAGAAAAGTCGAGACGCAAAATATTGATCTAGAGTAAATGACCAGTGCGTTCAACGATCTTCAGTTCTCACCTGCTGGGGTGGACAACCCATGTCGCTATTCGACACCTTTGGGGTTAGTCCAATTTGTGCAAGATTGGTCTTCTTCGGTTTCTTCACCAGATGGACGAAGAAAGTCAAGACGCAAAATATTGATCTAGAGTAAATGACCACAAAGGGCTTTGATGTAACTTCATATTTTATCTTGGCCCTCAGTTGCCTCTTTTTTGTTTGATATACTGTACTTTGTCTGATTTATCAATATGGTCGTATCATTTACTTAAAAAGCATTAGAGCTACAAAAAATCCTCTAATTTTTCCTCTCCCTAGGTGTCAGTCGGTTATAGTGGGGGAGAAAACAACCACCTTCCCTATCGTCGGATCTAACTTAAGATCTTGTTTTCTATTTTATTGGTCATTGCAACAAAACAATGTGCACACATTTTTTTAATGTACATTAGATTTTCCATCATGCTATGTGGAAATCAAGGACAAAACATGATGCAGAGCGTCCTACGGTCATCTCCATGTAGAACTCAATAGCTCCTCAATCCCTAAGTGGACTTATTATGAGAGCTCATGCATGTGCCATTCGACATAAGGTGAACTCACTTCTCTTCGAGCTTGACATGAATATCCATTACACTTGGTTACTACCTCACCATGGAACGTCATGTGTCCTAGGTACGAGGGTGACCCCCATCATGGAAGCCGAGGAGCCTCACCAAGTCCAAGAAGAGGAGCTAGGAGGACACATGGAAGGAGCCCAACAACTGGAAGAAGAAGCGACACATAGAAGACCTCGTGCGCACGGCCCCACTGGACCCCGTGCGCACGAGCTATCCAGAGACTTTCTGGATACCCCGTGCGCACGGGCCCTGATGTCTACTACACAACCTTCTTCTTGTAGACGTTGTTGAGCCTCCAAGTGCATAGGTTTGTAGGACAGTAGCAAATTTCCCTTAAGTGGATGACCTAAGGTTTATCAATTCGTGGAAGGCGTAGGATGAAGATGGTCTCTCTCAAACAACCCTGCAACCAAATAACAAAGAGTCTCTTGTGTCCCCAACACACACAATACAATGATAATTGTATAGGTGCACTAGTTCGGTGAAGAGATGGTGATACAAGTGGTATATAGATGGTAGATAAAGGTTTTTCTAATCTGAAAATATAAAAACAGCAAGGTAACTAATGATAAAAGTGAGCGTAAACGGTATTGCAATGTGTTAAAACAAGACCTAGGGTTCATACTTTCACTAGTGCAAGTTTCCTCAACAATAATAACATAATTGGATCATATAACTATTCCTCAACATGCAACAAAGAGTCACTCCAAAGTCACTAATAGCGGAGAACAAACGAAGAGATTATGATAGGGTACGAAACCACCTCAAAGTTATCCTTTCTGATCTATCTATTCAAGAGTCCGTAGTAAAATAACATGAAGCTATTCTTTCCGTTCAATCTATCTTAGAGTTCGTACTAGAATAACACATTAGGACACAAATCAACCAAAACCCTAATGTCACCTAGATACTCCAATGTCACCTCAAGTATCCGTGGGTATGATTATACGATATGCATCACACAATCTCAGATTCATCTATTCAACCAACACAAAGTACTTCAAAGAGTGCCCCAAAGTTCCTACCGGAGAGTCAAGACAAAAACGTATGCCAGCCCCTATGCATAGGTTCATGGGCGGAACCCGCAAGTTGATCACCAAAACATACATCAAGTGGATCAATAGAATACCCCATTGTCACCACGGGTATCCCATGCAAGACATACATCAAGTGTTCTCAAATCCTTAAAGACTCAATCCGATAAGATAACTTCAAAGGGAAAACTCAATCCATTACAAGAGAGTAGAGGGGGAGAAACATCATAAGATCCAACTATAATAGCAAAGCTCGCGATACATCAAGATCGTGCCACCTCAAGAACACGATGAGAGAGATCAAACACATAGCTACTGGTACATACCCTTAGCCCCGAGGGTGGACTACTCCCTCCTCGTCATGGAGAGCGTCGGGATGATGAAGATGGCCACCGGTGAGGGATTCCCCCTCCGACAGGGTGCCAGAACGGGTCTAGATTGGTTTTCGGTGGCTATAGAGGCTTCTGGCGGCGGAACTCCCGATCTATTATGCGCCCCGAAGTTTTTAGGGTATATGGGTATATATAGGAGGAAGAAGTACGTCGGTGACCTCCGGGCTGTCCACGAGGCAGGGGGGCGCGCCCAGGGAGGGTGGGCGCGCCCCCACCCTCGTGGGCAGCCCGGGACTCTCCTGGTCCATCTCCGATACTCCATGGGCTTCTTCTGGTCCAAAAATAAGTTCCATGAAGTTTCAGGTCAATTGGACTCCGTTTGATTTTCCTTTTCTGCGATACTCTAAAACAAGGAAAAGAACAAAAACTGGCACCGGGCTCTGGGTTAATAGGTTAGTCCCAAAAATAATATAAAAGTGTATAGTAAAGCCCATAAACATCCAAAACAGATAATATAATAGCATGGAACAATCAAAAATTATAGATACGTTGGAGACGTATCAGCATGCTTAATTCCTGCTTGTCCTCGAGTAAGTAAATGATAAAAATAGAATTTTTGATGTGGAATGTTACCTAACATATTTATCCATGTAATTCTCTTTATTGTGGCAAGAATATTCAGATCCATAAGATTCAAGACAAAAGTTTAATATTGACATAAAATAATAATACTTCAAGCATACTAACAAAGCAATCATGTCTTCTCAAAATAACATGGCCAAATAAAGTTATCCCTACAAAATCATATAGTCTGGCTAAGCTCCATCTTCACCACACAAAATATTTAAATCATGCACAACCCCGATGACAAGCCAAGCAATTGTTTCATACTTTTGGTGTTCTCAAACTTTTTCAATCTTCACGCAATACATGAGCGTGAGCCATGGACATAGCACTATAGGTGGAATAGAATGGTGGTTGTGGAGAAGACAAAAATGGGAAAGATAGTCTCACATCAACTATGCGTATTAATGGGCTATGGAGATGCCCATTAATAGATATCAATGTGAGTGAGTAGGGATTGCCATGCAACGGATGCACTAGAGCTATAAGTATATGGAAGCTCAACAAAAAGAACTAAGTGGGTGTGCATCCAACTCGCTTGCTCACGAAGACATAGGGCATTTTAAGGAAGCCCATCATTGGAATATACAAGCCAAGTTCTATAATGAAAAATTCCCACTAGTATATGAAAGTGATAACATAGGAGACTCTCTATGAAGATCTTGGTGCTACTTTGAAGCACAAGTGTGGTAAAAGGATAGTAGCATTGTCCCTTCTCTCTTTTTCTCTTATTTTTTTTATTTGGGCTTTTTCTCCTTTTTTTATGGCCTCTTTTTTTTATTTAGTCCAGAGTCTCATCCCGACTTGTGGGGGAATCATAGTCTCCATCATCCTTTCCTCACTTGGGACAATGCTCTAAAAATGATGATCATCACACTTTTATTTAATTACAACTCAAGAATTACAACTCGATACTTAGAACAAAATATGACTCTATATGAATGCCTCCGACGATGTACCGGGATGTGCAATGACTCATGAATGACATGTATGAAAGAATTATGAATGGTGGATTTGCCACAAATACGATGTCAACTACATGATCATGCAAAGCAATATGACAATGATGAAGCGTGTCATAATAACGGAACGGTGGAAAGTTGCATGGCAATATATCTCGGAATGGCTATGGAAATGCCATAATAGGTAGGTATGGTGGCTGTTTTGAGGAAGATATATGGTGGGTTTATGGTACCGGCGGAAGTTGCGCGGTACTAGAGAGGCTAGCAATGGTGGAAGGGTGAGAGTGCGTATAATCCATGGACTCAACATTAGTCATAAAGAACTCACATACTTGTTGCAAAAATCTATTAGTTATCGAAACAAAGTATTACGCGCATGCTCCTAGGGGGATAGATTGGTAGGAAAAGACCATCTCTCGTCCCCGACCGCCACTCATAAGGAAGACAATCAATAAATAAATCATGCTCCGACTTCATCACATAACAGTTCACCATACGTGCATGCTACGGGAATCACAAACTTTAACACAAGTATTTCTAAAATTCATAACTACTTACTAGAATGACTCTAATATCACCATCTTCATATCTCAAAACAATTATCAAGTATCAAACTTCTCATAGTATTCAATGCACTTTTTATGGAAGTTTTTATTATATACCACTTGGATACCTATCATATTAGGACTAGTTTCATAACCAAAGCAAACTACCATGCTGTTCTAAAGACTCTCAAAATGATATAAGTGAAGCATGAGAGTTCATCTATTTCTACAAAATAAGACCACCACCGTGCTCTAAAAAGATATAAGTGAAGCACTAGAGCAAATGTCAAACTACTCCGAAAGATATAAGTGAAGATCAATGAGTAGTCGAACAATTATGCAACTATATGAAGACTCTCTAACATTTAATAATTTCAGATCTTGGTATTTTATTCAAAAAGCAAGCAAAACAAAATGAAATAAAATGATGCTCCAAGCAAAACACATATCATGTGGCGAATAAAAATATAGCTCCAAGTAAAGTTACCGATGAACGAAGACGAAAGAGGGGATGCCTTCCGGGGCATCCCCAAGATTAGGCTCTTGGTTGTTCTTGAATATTACCTTGGGGTGCCTTGGGCATCCCCAAGCTTAGGCTCTTGCCACTCCTTATTCCATAGTCCATCGAATCTTTACCCAAAACTTGAAAACTTCACAACACAAAACTTAACAGAAACTCTTAAGCTCCGTTAGTATAAGAAAATAAATCACCACTTAGGTACTGTTGTGAACTCATTCTAAATTCATATTGGTGTAATATATACTGTATTTCAACTTCTCTATGGTTCATACCCTCCGATACTACTCATAGATTCATCAAAATAAGCAAACAACACATAGAAAACAGAATCTGTCAAAAACAGAACAGTTTGTAGTAATCTGGATCAAACGTATACTTATGGAACTCATAAAATTGTAAAATAAATTTATGGATGTGAGGAATTTATCTATTAATCATCTGCAAAAATAGTTAACTAAATATCACTCTCCAAATAAAAATGGCAGCAATTCTCGTGAGCGCTAAAGTTTCTGTTTTTTATAGCAAGATCAACAAGACTTTCCCCAAGTCTTCCCAATGGTTCTACTTGGCACAAACACTAATTAAAACATAAAAACTCAACCATAACAGAGGCTAGATAAATTATTTATTACTAAACAGGAGCAAAAAGCAAGGAACAAAAATAAAGTTGGGTTGCCTCTCAACAAGCGCTATCGTTTAACGCCCCTAGCTAGGCATGATGATTTCAACGATGCTCACATAAAGGATAAGAATTGAAACATAAAGAGAGCATCATGAATAATATGACTAGCACATTAAGTCTAAACCACTTCCTATGCATAGGGATTTTGTGAGCAAACAACTTGTGGGAACAATAATCAACTAGCATAGGAAGATAAAACAAGCATAACTTCAAAACTTTAAGCACATAGAGAGGAAACTTGATATTATTGCAATTCCTACAAGCATATATTACTCCCTCATAATAATTTTCAGTAGCATCATGAATAAATTCAATAATATAACCATCACATAAAGCATTCTTTTTATGATCTACAAGCATAGAGATTTTATTACTCTCCACATAAGCAAATATATTCTCATCAATAGTAGTGGTAGCAAACTCAACGAAATAACTATCATGTGAGGCATAATCCAATTGAAAATTAAAATCATGATGACAAGTTTCATGGATATCATTATTATTTATAGCATACAAGTCATCACAATAATCATCATAGATAGCAACTTTGTTCTCATAATCAATTGTAACCTCTTCTGAAATAGTGGATTCATCACAAAATAAAGTCATGACCTCTCCAAATCCACTTTCATCAATATAATCATCATAAATAGGAGGCATGCTATCATCATAATAAATTTGCTCATCAAAACTTGGGGGACAAAAATTATCATCTTCATCAAACATAGCTTCCCCAAGCTTGTGGCTTTGCATATCATTAGCATCATGGATATCCAAGGAATTCATACTAACAACATTGCAATCATGCTCATCATACAAGGATTTAGTGCCAAACATTCTAATGCATTCTTCTTCTAACACTTTGGCACAATTATTGGAATCCTTATTTTCACGAAAGACATTAAAAAGATGAAGCATATGAGGTATACTCAATTCCATTTTTTATAGTTTTCTTTTATAAACTAAACTAGTGCTAAAACAAGAAACAAAAAGATTCGATTGCAAGATCTAAAGATATACCTTCAAGCGCTAAGCTCCCCGGCAACGGCGCCAGAAAATAGCTTGATGTCTACTACACAACCTTCTTCTTGTAGACGTTTTTGGGCCTCCAAGTGCAGAGGGTTGTAGGACAGTAGCAAATTTCCCTCAAGTGGATGACCTAAGGTTTATTAATCTGTGGGAGGCATAGGATGAAGATGGTCTCTCTCGAAGATGGTCTCTCTCAAACAACCCTGCAACCAAATAATAAAGAGTCTCTTGTGTCCCCAACACACCCAATACAATGGTAAATTGTATAGGTATACTAGTTCGGCGAAGAGATGGTGATACTGGTGGTATATGGATGGTAGATAAAGGTTTTTGTAATCTGAAAATATAAAAACAGAAAGGTAACTAATGATAAAAGTGAGCGTAAACGGTATTGCAATGTGTTGAAATAAGGCCTAGGGTTCATTACTTTCACCAGTGCAAGTTCCCTCAACAATAATAACATAATTGGATCATATAATTATCCCTCAACATGCAACAAAGAGTCACTCCAAAGTCACTAATAGTGGAGAACAAACAAAGAGATTATGGTAGGGTACGAAACCACCTCAAAGTTATCCTTTCTGATCTATCTATTCAAGAGTCCATAGTAAAATAACTTGAAGCTATTCTTTTCGTTCAATCTATCCTAGAGTTCGTACTAGAATAACACCTTAAGACACAAACCAAACAAAACCCTAATGTCACCTAGATACTCCAATGTCACCTCAAGTATCCGTGGGTATGATTATACGATATGCATCACACAATCTCAGGTTCATCTATTCAACCAACACGAAGTACTTGAAAGAGTGCCCCAAAGTTCCTACCGGAGAGTCAAGACGAAAACATGTGCCAACCCCTATGCATAGGTTCATGGACAGAACCCGCAGGTTGATCACCAAAACATACATCAAGTGGATCAATAGAATACCCCATTGTCACCACGTGTATCCCACGCAAGACATACATCAAGTGTTCTCAAATCCTTAAAGACTCAATCCGATAAGATAACTTCAAAGGAAAACTAAATCCATTACAAGAGAGTAGAGGGGGAGAAACATCATAAGATCCAACTATAATAGCAAAGCTCGCGATACATCAAGATCGTACCACCTCAAGAACATGAGAGAGAGAGAGAGAGATCAAACACATAGCTACTGGTACATACCCTCAGCCCCGAGGGTGGACTACTCCCTCCTCATCATGAAGAGCGCCGGGATGATGAAGATGGCCACCAGTGAGGGATTCCCCCTCCGGCAGGGTGCCGGAACGGGTCTAGATTGGTTTTCGGTGGCTACGGAGGCTTCTGGCGGCGGAACTCCCGATCTATTGTGCGCCCCAAAATTTTTAGGGTATATGGGTATATATAGGAGGAAGAAGTACGTCGGTGGACCTCCGGGCTGTCCACGAGGCAGGGGGGCGCACCCACGGGGGTGGGCGCGCCCCCCACCCTCGTGGGCAGCCCGGGACTCTCCTGGTCCATCTCCGATACTCCGTGGGCTTCTTCTGGTCCAAAAATAAGTTCCGTGAAGTTTCAGGTCAATTGGACTCCGTTTGATTTTCCTTTTCTGCGATACTCTAAAATAAGGAAAAAACAGAAACTGGCACTCGGCTCTGGGTTAATAGGTTAGTCCCAAAAATAATATAAAAGTGTATAATAAAGCCTGTAAACATCCAAAACAGATAATATAATAGCATTGAACAATAAAAAATTATACATACGTTGGAGACGTATCAGGCCCCTGGTCCCCATGCGCACAGGCCCCCGTTGGAGCTACTGTCCTCCCCGTGCGTACGAGCATGTACCGTGCCCACGTGTAACACCCCCAATGTCATGCTACAATAATCTCCCCCTAATGGTGGCCATGTCAGAGGATTACTATGCAAATTGCCACTTGTCCAAAAATCAAAGTCAAATCCAAATTTAAATTGCAAGTGAAATTACTATTTCTCTTATCGGTAAAACTAAAATGTTCGAATAATTCTATAAATTCCCCTGATCATCTTCATGTGGAAACCAACTTCATTGGACTCACAAATAAATTCCTAGGAAATTAATAAGTGGTCTAACAGTAAATAAAATGGCATTTTCAAAGTAAACAAATGTATAAACTTTCCCAATTAAAATAGAACCTTGTGTGTAGCCCCCAAAATATTGTATTTGAATTATAGGTGCAGTATCTTGTAGATCTAATGTCATTTAGGTGCCTAAGGTAAATGGAAAACTGAGACAAAAGGTTTGACAGACAAAGAAAGAAGAATGTCTCCCGTGCACTTTGGCCCACCGTGAATAGTGCCAGCCCAGCCCATCTCTCCCTTCCTTCAATCTCTGTACAGAAGAGCATGGCATGGCGGCCATCCACCCCGCCGATGCCGCCGTGTTCGCCATCCCACGAGTCCCTGAGTGGATAAGAGCATCCCCAGAGCCCCCTCGACCAAACCCTAGGTCACCCATTCCTCCTCCCTCGCTTGCCCCCTTCGCTTTCTTCATGCCCGAGGCGCTCATGGCCGCGCCATCGTCGTACGCGCAGCCACCGCACACCCCTCCCTGCCTCTCCATGTCCAGAAGCTCTGCGGGGGTCGACCTCATCGAATACAACTCTAGATCGGAGCTGGGAGGCCGCCACCACGTCGTCTACGCCTGTTGATTTGGATCGGGGAGCCGCCAAGACGTCGGCCGCGGCCTTCTTCCCCGACGACGACCACCGCTTCCCGGCGTCGATCCACACTGCTCCGGCAATCCCCGACCTCCCCGAGTATGCCTCCGATTCACTGTGAGCCTCTGCTCTTTTCCCCCTTATTACCCGATGCGGTTCCGTCCTCTAGAGCCTCCCCACCGCTCGATCCCGAGCGGCCGACCACCATGGGTGCGGACTTGATGATGCCATACAACCCGGTGACCATTAGCTCCCGTGCGCCGCCAGTAGCTTCACTAGGCCCCCCGCTAGGCAGATGCCCTTCCGCGGTGCTCGTACTCGAGCCGCAGCCTCGCCTTCGTCAAACTCTTGCCGCTGCTGCCGTTGAAGCTCTGCTGCGTTTGACTGCTTCCTACTGCTATTTCTTGCTACTGCTGCCGCTGCCTTGCTTGCTACTGCTTGCTCTGCCCGCTGCTGCCTTGCTTGCTACTTCTTGCTCTGCCCGCTGCCGCTGCATCTAGCGCCACTGCCTGCTGATGCGCTCGCCGCTGCGTACTACTACTGCTCGCTTGCTACTGCTGCTCCTAAGTATCGCTGCTGTGCTACATCTGCCTTGCCGCGGCTGCCGCTTTACTGCTTGCTGATGCCGCTCTTCCCTACTTCCTCCTGCTGCGTTTTTGCTGCTTCCGCCAAGCTGCTTTGCCATGGCCGTGCATGTGTGCACAGCATGCACATCCGGCTGTGTCTCTGGCCGGCTTATTTTATTAGAGAGAGGATAGTTCTAGGATTAGACTAGTCCACTAAATTGCCTAATGTGCAGATGATATGTCGGCCTCTTTTGATTAGGATAGTTTTTAATTATAAGTTTAGGTATAGCCTATGCCAGGTGGGCCACACCTTCTCCATTTGACAAGTCCAACTGACCTGGTCAACTCGAATTATTATTAATTTCAAAAATTGTTCAAAACTTTGAAAATTAATAGAAAATAAGCCATAGCTCGGATCGAAAAACTTTATATATGAAAGTTGCTCAGAAAAATCCAACGAATCCGAATGTGCAGTCCATTCATCTGTCACATGCCCTTAGAATGCTGAACATGGAACTTTCCCCTCTCTTTCATCTGTCCGAAAAATGCCTAACACCAGGAAAACCCCTCCGGATGTTTTTCCTCTCCGTCTTCTACGTGTAGTACTGCGTTAGATCACCCTGGCACTGCGTTTTGCCTTGTTATATTTTGTGATGCTTTGTTTGCCCCATATTTACTGTTTCTCCCCCCTCTTCTTCTCCGGTAGACCCCGAGAATGACGTTGATGCGAATGAGTATGACTACATCCTCGATGACCCCTCCTTGCCAGAGCAACCAGGCAAGCAAACCCCCCTTGAGCATTCCGATATCGCCTATTTCTTCCCCTCTCATGCTTGCATTAGAACTGCTACTGCTTTTTGTATGATCCTACTCTGATGCATAGCCTGTTGTTGTTACCTGCTTTCATACCTTACCTGCTTATCCTAAACTGCTTAGTATAGGTTGGATAGTGATGATCAGTGACCCCCACCTTGTCCCAGTTGCCTCGCTTTATGTTCGATGACTCGATCAACGTGATCGACGTCCAGGCCCCGACACCGCACATCACCCCCCTAGTTGTACAACTCTGCAGAGTTACCATCGAGTGCCAAGGGTGGAACCTCTTACATCACTCCTGATGAGATCTCTGCAGTGTAGCTATCCGGTCGTGGTCATCGAGGGTGATTCCCTCCTTAACTACTTCCGATACTGCTCTGTCATGCAACCCCTCAAGTGTGAACCTCGAGGGTGGATCCTCTTACGTTCACCTTGATGATAACATCGAGTGGAATTCACCGGGGGTGATTCCTTGGGTTTTCCCCTTGGTGTTAGACACACAGTTACTATGGTTACTATGACTTTGCACTGATCCATGTTACTAAAGATGGGTCGGCCCTGAGCGGTACCCGCGCGAGCTTAATTGCGAGTGATGTAGGTCGGGTTGACCTGGAAGGTGCCCGCGAGATACTTATGAGGCATGGCCGGCATTCTTATCCCTTGCCGCAAGTACTCGAGACGGGGCGACGGGGTCACATCGATCGTGAGTCTCTGCTCGTTACCGCGCGTTCCTAATCCACTACGATTTGGATATTTGATCCGAGGGGCCTCTGGCCTGATAGCACTAACCATCACGTGGGCATAGTATGGGCGTTCTGCGTCGTATACATCAGCCGAAGCTTAATAGACGTCAGCGACTGAGCGGCGCGTGCCGGGTTGGACTGCGTAAGCTCCTGCCTTGTTGAAGGAGGTAGCTAGGTCTGCTCATCGACCGCCCACGCAACATGCAGGAGTTCCCGGGGAGATGGCCCATGACCCCTGGGGGCATAGGTTTAGTCCGGCGTGCTGGCCTCTCTATTAAGCCTAGGTCAGGTTGCGGCGTATTGTTTGGCCGAGGCCGGGCATGACCCAGGAAAGTGTGTCCGATCAGAGTTAATCGAGCGTGATGGGTAAGTTAGTGCACCCCTACAGGGAAGAAAACATCTATCAATAGCCTGTCCTACGGTAACGGACACTTGGAGTTGTATCCCGATCGATACAACTAGAACTGGAAACTTGAGATGAGAAATGGTTATGAGACATGTTTATGATGAATGGATAGTATGGCTCTGGGATTGCTTTCTTGCAGGGAGTCGAGAAAGGATCTCTGGCCGAGGTTGATAGCTCTACTACTCTACATTGTGTTGGTCTGTACTCTTCTATATGCTGCAAGATGCTTGAAGATGCTAGTCTTCGATATGCTAGCCTTTCCCCTTCTTTCTGGCATTCTGCAGTTTAGTGCACAGATACAACCCTCTTCCTTTGATACAGATGCATACTTAGTTTAGATCTGATGTAAGTCTTGCGAGTACTTTGGATGAGTACTCACGGTTGCTTTGCTACCTCTTTTTCCCCATACCCGATTGTTGCGACCAGATGACGTATCCCAGGAGCCAGACGACGCCACTGATGACTACTGCTACCCCAAGGGTGACTACTACTACGTGACGGCCGCTGACGACTTGAAGTAGTTAGGAGGCTCCCAGGCAGGAGGCCTTGCCTTTTTGTTCGATGTTGCTTTTGTGCTAGCCTTCTTAAGGCAAACTTGTTTAACTGATGTCTGTGCTCATATATTGTTGCTTCCGCTGACTCTTGTGTTTTTTGAGCTTATGTATTCGAGCCCTCGAGGCCCCTGGCTTGTAATATAAAGCTTGTATTATTTTAATTTGTGTCTATAGTTGTGTTGTGATATCTTCCCGTGAGTCCTTGATCTTGATCGTACACATTTGCGTGTATGATTAGTGTACGATTGAATCGAGGGCGTCACAAGTTGGTATCAGAGCCGACTGCCTGTAGGTAGCCCCCTTTCCAACTGCTTGGCCGAAGTTGAGTCTAGTTGTCCAAAACTGTTTTACTAACTTGGCTGTGTGGCTTACGGGCCCACGTCGCTGTTGGGTGGTATTAGGATCTTTTATTCCTCTCCTTAATCCGGGATTCTGATCTCTCATCTATCCGGGTTAAACATTTTACTAACTCTGACATTAGGCTCTCGTACCCACTTCCTCTCGGAGAGCCCCGACATTATCGAGGATCGCTTGCTTCACCAGAAGATTCTGCAGATACTCCTCGATGTTTCTCAAGACACTGTGCCAACTGCCTTGCAGTTCCTGACCATCAATAATCCCCGTGAATGACATCCTTGCCGCTTGTGCCTTCATCCCCAGCTGCTCTTGTTATTACAAGATACCCCTAGTACTCTTCGTTGTTTCGGGAATCCTCTGTGCCTTCTGATTTGCAGCTTCTTTTTGAACTGCGGATAATTCCCCACATTTACCGGGGATTCGTCCATCCCCAGTTGTTAATGTGTTTCTCAAAATACTTCGTAATGCTATCCGTTCTTTCGAGAACCCTCTGCAATCTATTGCTTTGGAAAGTCTTGTCTGCCTGCATTATGGTTAATTCCATATGTCTAGCAACATTCATTTACCTCCTTTGCCTCTATCATTTTGAGCCTCTTGGTTCATTGTGTTGCATTCTCACAATCATCAGTCGAACCCTGAAATTTGTTCTTCCTGCTCAGACGTCATTTTGGACCTGAGCGGGTTAATTCTCGGGCAATCAAGTTGCAAATGATTGTCCATCTAGTTCTATTCTACTTACCCATCTTTTGATCCGAGCGTCTCCTTCTAATCCCTTGCTCTGGAAATCATAAACCCCTTATAATTGTACACTGAATTATTCAGTTGCTTCTACAATCCGACGCCTTTGCATTCTTCCTCTTCTATTTGAGTACCGATACTCACATCAGATCCTTTGCCAACCAACTGATCTTTTGTTGGATTATTATCCGACCGAGTCTTTCATATTCAATAACCTTGCGAGTCCGTTTCTCGGACACATAACACCTTTGGTAAATGGTATCCTCTGCTTTGTCAACCTTGCTCTGCTTCCGAGCTTGAGTTCATTACTCCTGCAGTTTGAGGTATATGTTCCTAAGATGCCCCGATGGGTTGAACATACGCCTTCTGTAATCTGTGTGAATCGAAAGTTATGCGGAATATATCTACTCGTGTTCCATGGATAAATTTTCAACTCCACAACTTCGTCAAAAGCGAGAAGTAAATGAGACGTTATGCATTGATGTGGGAGTCGACCTTGAACTTTGTGTTCATGCCCATAGACACGATGTAGATCTTATCATGGAAGCTTCTCTTATAACCAAATGTTCCCTTGGTATAAGCTCATCTTGCATCTGTAAATTGATCTTTTGCAATCGTGGTTCCGACCATATTTTCTCCTTGATTCCATTTCCCGGACAAGTTAAAATACTTGTCTTCTGCAGATCATTTCATCTGTCCAACCTCTATTTTTGATCTACCTCGAGTATTGCCCCTTGTTATCTCGAGGATATTGTGTCATTGCACTACCTCTTGTGAATTCTCGTTGGAATGATACTCCATCACCTCATTCCTAGCCTGATCGGCTATATAATTATCGAGCTAATTTTAACTGTGCTAACCGATCCTTCTTCCTGGAGCACAACTTCCGATGACAAGCTAAGCTTATGTCGATCTTCCTCATCTTATCATTTCACCTCAAAGAACAAGCTTGTTTTCGAGCTTGTGTCACATCCGTGGTTCCAATAACCTTTCGCTTCATCATTCCTTTTGCTTGATGTCGTCGCTATTCGATGGCCTCTTCATAATACGTCGACAAAATCTGTCGTGATCCCCATCAATATACTGACTTGTTTCAAGCTATCAATCGAATTCATGATGAGAAATACCATCCTCCCCCCTCGATGATTGTATTCTCATTGACAACGTTCTTGACTTCCTGCCAATATAGACCTAATTTTGTTTGGTTATACCTTACGTTCCGAGATAATCTTGGAAATGTTCCTTTGAATCTCTTATGAACTACATACCCAATCCTTAATTGAAACACCATATCAGTGCTATCTCGAAGCATGACTGTGGTATTCAGAATATCAAGATGAACATTTGAAGCGAAATGGTAAATGCTTCTTGATCTATTATCCAAACGCCATTGTATGGGTAATATCCTAATTCTTCGCTCTCCCCTTATTTAAATGCTTTTGCACTTAATGTCCTATCTGTCGGCGTTCTGAGAACAGGGGTCCCCAGACTTGCCTGCCTGTGGCCTGCGGCGTGGCTCGAGGAGGGGCCCAGTGCGGCCCATCTTCATCAACACAGACCCAAGACCCTCGCGAGGGGCAAAGCCTCGCGGGGCGGACGGCACGAAGCTTCCTCAGGCACGGCCTCATCAGGATGGCTCGCGAGGAGGCGGAGAGATCAAGGCGGGGTACCTGACGAGGTGCCCGTGACGCAAGCCATGACGATCAAAGGCGCCAGGCGGGCGCCAGCCGCGCAGTGTCCTCCTTTCCTCTTTGGTGCAAAGGGAGCAAGCGCAGGCGAGAGCATCAAGCAAAGGCACCCGTTTCGGTGCAACGAGACCAAGACCAGTCCAACAACAGGGAGGAAGTCATTGTGGAGCCCAAGCCAGCGTCACCACCAGAGCCTTTGGCAGGCGAGGACCAACTTTAGTCAGGATAAGTGTACCAGATGTTCCCCTTCAAAATGGCCAATTGTTGTCGCCCTTCCCACTCAATATTTGGAAAGAGGCCCAGGGCCTTTGCCTATAAATAGGACTAGCCACCCACAGGGTAGAAGGGAGATCGGAGATCGGATCGAAATCGGAGGGAGAATCGAGAAGAGAGAGAGAGAGAGAAGGGTGACTGAACTCCTCCTAGCAGCTCATCCCCCCAGCCAGGAACAGACCCTCGCGAGGCTGTTCTTCCTTGTATTGCTCATCATCATCAGCTCAAGAGGCAATCCACCACACCACACACTGGAGTAGGGTATTACACCACAACGGTGACCCGAACCAGTATAAACCCTGTGTCTCTTGTGTTGTCCTTTCCATAGCTTAGATCTTAGCGAGGCGGAGGGGTGCAGGTAGGTAGAAGGCGAAATCTCCGCGCGCACCCCAGTGTTTGAACCTCAAGGGTCTGCCGGAACCCGAAATCCGACATTTGGCGCGCCAGGTAGGGGTGCGCCGAAATTCGTCTTCCACCACCCCGTTCTCCTCCGACCATCGCGTCCATGTCTGACACTCATCGGGCCTGCACCGAGCGCAGGGCCGCTCTCGCTTCCCACGTCGCCTAGACGGCTCCTGTCGGTGGGCGTCCTCGCCGTTCCCCATCACCCGCCGTCAACAATGCCACCGGCCCGGCGGGGGACGAGCAGCAAGCGTCGTCTCAGCATCCGTCCGTGCGGCAAGACGGCCGCACCGCTACTCCCTTGCTCATCCCAGCTGGTTCTTCGTCCCGCACGCTCCGCGCACCCATGGAGGCTCGAGCTGCGCTCATCGCGGCAAACGAGCTCCTGCGCTATCGTCCCGTTGACGACGTCTACGAAGAATGGCTCGACCGCGTCGCCGAGCTCGTCCGCGTCGCAGGGGGCTCTCCTGCGCCGTCCGTTCCGCTGCACCGCACCCCGCCTCACGCGGGCGACGAAGCTCCGGGGGTGCCCCAGCCGCTTCCTCCTCAAGAAGGTGCCATGGATCCAAGGCGCGTGGCCCCTGGGCGGAACCCGCTCCATCAGGTGCCAGTGCGGCAAGAGCAGAGCTGCCAAGAAGTCCCTCGCCCACAAGAAGCTGCCCGGGCGCTCCTTGCTCCAGCACGTCGCGACCATGTTCCTGCTCCCGCACGTCGAGACCCCGCGCTGCTCCCAGCCGCAGCGCGTGGGGACATGCAAGACCAAGCTCTCCATCACCCAAGGCCTCCCGTGGCCACAGCAGGCTGCCGTGCCTTCACTACCGAGCTACGCAGCGTCGCGTGGCCCGGCAAGTTCAAGCCAGACCTGCCTCCTCGTTACGACGGCACGGCCGACCCTGTGGATTTCCTCCACCTCTATGAGCTGGGCATCGAAGCTGCCAACGGAGACGAGAAGGTCATGGCGAACTGGTTTCCCATGGCGCTCAAGGATGGGGCCCGCACTTGGCTCCTGAACCTGGCTCCAGGCACGATCTCCTCCTGGGACGAGATGCGCACCCGCTTCATCACCAACTTCCAAGGTACTCGCGACCGGCCACCCGCCTTGAGCGACATGCGCCGCGTCAAGCAACAACCCGGAGAGACCCTGCAGAAGTACATCCAGCGCTTCAACAACGCACGCCTCAAGATTCCCAAGCTGACCGAGGAGGCCATCATCTCAGCCTTCTCCGACGGCATGCGCGACGTCAAGATGAAGGAGGAGCTGGCGATGCATGAAGACCTGTGCACTTCCTTGGAGTTGTTTAACTTGGCAACCAAGTGCGCCAGGGCTGAAGAAGGGCGTCTCTCCCTCCTCGAGCTTCCTGCCGCGGACCCAGAAGAGAAGAAGCCCAAGGCCAAGGATGTGAAGCGCAAGGGGGCTACCGTGCTCGCGGCAGAACCAGACACCAAGCGGGGCGGAGATCAGCCCGAATCTTCCAAGGGCAGTCGGTACTATGTGTACCACGACCTCCACACCCACAACACCAACGAATGTCAAGAGCTCTGAGCCGTGCGAGAAGGAAGGATCGGCCGTCGCCCCGACCGCGGTGACCGGGGCTACGGTCGAGGAGGAGGAAGGAACGCAGGACGCTGGGAAGACCGCTGCCCGCGCCAAGGGTGGCGCGATCGACCTCGCGAGGATCGCTGGCAAGACCCAGCCTCGCGAGGGAGACTGGAGGGATCAGCCTCGCGAGGATCGCCCGCCAGGCAACGCAGGCCTCCCTCCGCTGCCGCCGCAGCCAAGGAGAAACGAGGACCGCCATCAGGACGAGGGGGCTGGGGGCTTCCAGGAGCCGCGCGCGATCGCCTGCATCCTGGGCGGGGCTCAAGCCCCAGCCTCTCAACGCATCTTCAAGCAGTTCGCCCGCGAAGTGAATGCAGTCCTCCCCAAGCTCGAAGCCACGCGCCCTCTCAGGTGGTCGGTGTGCGCCATCACGTTCAGCTCAGCAGATCAGCTCAAGTGTGCGGCCATAGCCGGAGTCCTCCCGATGCTTTGTTCCCCAATCATCAGCAACGTGGTGGTCACCAGGACCCTCATCGATGGCGGGGCAGGGCTCAACGTCCTGTCCGTGGAAACATTCAACAATCTCCAAGTGCCCTACAACCAGCTTCAGCCAACCAAGCCTTTCTCTGGAGTCACCGACGGCTCCACGGTCCCGATTGGGCAGGTCCGCCTCCCTGTCACCTTCAGGGCATGCGACAACTACCGCACCGAGCTCATCGACTTTGACGTCGCTCACATTCGCCTACCGTACAACGCCATCCTTGGGTACCCAGCGCTGGCCAAGTTCATGGCCGTAACTCACCACGGCTACAACATCTTCAAGATGCCAGGAAGTGGCGGTGTCATCACGGTGCCTTGTGAAGAGAAGGACGCGGTGTGTTCCCTGGAACGAGCCTTTTTCAGGCCGCATCGCTGGAAGACCCGGATCGCGGAAGCAGGAGGCTTCCCGAGACCGCCCCCAAAAAAAGAAGACATCGTCCGGCCCGGCCCCTCAGGAGGCAGGCCCCTCAGGGCTCGCGCTTGCCTAGGGGGAACCTCCTTCCATCGCATAGGAAAGCACGCCCGGCGCCCTCCTCAGGCAGGGCTCGGGGGCTCTCCCCTGGAGGGCCACCGACCTGGCTAAGGTCATGAGGGAGGCGCTTGGGCACCACATGGAGGCGTGTTTCGAAGCACGTTTCCCTCAAGAAGGAGTAAGGCAAGGAGGGCCAGACCCTCAGGAGTTCGTCAGCAAGGCCATTCAGGAGCTACAGGAGTCAAGAGTCATGAGAGGCGGCCGCCGCCTACCAGCTGTGGCTCCCCATCCAGGCGAGGATGGTGGGCTACGCGTCTGCATTGACATACCAGGGCTCAATCGAGTCGCCTCTCTAGAGTGCCTCTGGCCCTCGCAAGTGGGGCGCTGCGAAGGTCCACCCCACAGCTACGTTCGCATGCCTTACGGCTTGCCGAATGTGGCTGCCACGTACCAGCGCCTCATGAGGGGCATCATGGAGGCTCAAGAGGCCAGGCGTTCCGCAACCCTGGCGGAGATGGAGATGGTTCGCGAGGAGCCACCAGCGCCTCCGGAGCCTCCCGAGGCCCCTGGGCCTGGGGGCTCGTGAGGATCGGCTTCCGCAGCCCACCGAGTCTGCTACGCCAACACTCCTTCGTCCTCAACATCATCAGGTGACATCTTTCAAGTTTCATTTTCAGCTGGGAGCGCCCCCCAGGGCTGCATTATTCCCAGGCCGCGTGGGTCCGTCCCTGTGGCATGTATCCCTTTTATTTTATGTTGTTAGCTTACCTTGTTGGGGGCGCCCCTCGGGCTGCATCATCCTCAAGTCGCTTGGGCCTGACCCAGTGATGTTCGCCTTCCCAGCATCTATTTGAATGAATCCACTCCTTCGCGGCTAATGTGTTTGACCTAGTTGCCCGCTCAACTGACGCCAACTGACGGAGCTGCTCCCAAATGGCACGACGCTTGCGCATGGGTCCGTCCCTGCAACACCGACAAACCTGAATGGCTGAGCTCTGGCCACGACAGCCCCGCATGGCGCCACCTCGTCAAGCCTTCAGTGCCTCATTGCCCCTCGGAAGCAACCAACGGCTGACTGTCAATTGTCATGGCAACCCCTCGTTCTTTCTATGATGGGTCTACAGGATCTCCTAAAGGAGCTGCGTCAGGCGAGGCCCTTGTGGTGTCTCCTTCACTCTCATCCACGCGAACCGCTTGCACGTTAAAGGGGAGGGTGCCTGAGCATCGCGACTCAGGTCTCCTACTGGCTCTCCAGCCCTCACCCTCTGGCCTTGTCCACGGCATCACGACCTGGCATACCAGCGACGGTTGAGACTCGCTCGAGGGCCGGGACCCGAGGACGTAGAGCAGAAAGGGGAGCAAAGGCGAGAGGGGAGGGACACGCGAGGACCTCACCGAGCAACCTCACGCCTACCGATGCACGGACCCGGCGACACACCAGAGAGTGGCCCCTGATTCTCGAGATAAGTCACCACCCGGAAGCACCAGCTACCGTGGCACCATCCCCGCACCTAATGCAATCCCGTGTTAGTGACGCCGCTCTCCTTTCTCACCGAACGACGGCTGCTTGAGCGCCAAAGGGACCTCCCGAGCATTGCGACTCAGGGGCTCTTACCGGACCCCGGGTCGCTCACCTCCTGGCCTTGACCACGGCATCGGGACCTGGCATACCAGCGACGGCTGAAGCCGCCTTGGGACTGGGACCTGTCGGCGCAGAGCACCAAGCCCTCGTGAGGTTCGAAAGGGAGAACTGAGCTAAGACGGAATGAGCAACTTGCACAATTCTACGACAAGGGTTATACTAACAAAACAGGATCACAGGCACCTTACAAGCCCCCACGGGACGCGTCTTTGATTCCTCGCAGGGAACAGATCCTAAAAGGACGCTAACTACACGTGCCCCTACAAAAGACGCCATCATCAACAATGGGCCGTCAAGCACCGGCGCCAACCCCATCCAGATCAGAGTCGGCGACGGCCTGATGAGCCCGCCCTGCTCCAGGAGCGGCGCCGGCTCGGGGGCTCGTAGCTGTCATCGCTCGTCTTCGGAGTCGCGAAGAGCTCGCCGGAGTCGCTGGCACCTCCGTCGCCTTCGCCGCCTGAGGAGCCACCAAGGGAGCGGTCGGCGGGCCCAGTCCTCGCCGTAGCAGGGTCCCGACCACCTCTCCTGGGGCAGCACTCCAGCCGGCGCCCGTTAGCATCGAAGACCTTGAAGAACATCACCGAAGCACCGTCGTACTCCAAGAGGATCGCGAGGGCGCCTCTTGTCCTGCAAACCCGGGCGATTTCGCTCCAGCCTCGAGTCATGAAGACCTTGCCCGGGGCAACGACCGCGACCTCTGCCTCGGTCGCGAGGGTGCTGCAGCCGCCGTGCTGCAGCCAAAGCTTCAGGAGTTCTCCCCGCGGGATGATGGAGGCGAAGAAGGGAGGAAGGCGAATCCAAGACTGAGGATGCATGGCGGCGTGGAGCACGAACTCTCGGGAGGAGCCCTCGGTGTGTACCCCAGGGGGGACGACCCACACCTTCGTGACCCGTTGGCGCCGACGGCGGCGCCACCCGTGGCGATCGGCATCGACTCCTTCAGAGCCCTTGATGTGGGCGTACAAGGGAAGCGGGAACCCCGGTGGTGGCCGCTCGCACCAGGGCCTCGACACTACCTGATGGGCCCCCTCGTCCCGGCCGCGGAGGGCGAGCCGTTTCTTCGGCGGGAGCGGGTCTGGTTCCTCTCGAGGAGCCTTTCCCTTCTCTGCCACCGAGAACCGGCGGATCAGAGCCATCGCAGCAAGACGGAGCAAGGACCGGGAAGAAGGAGAAGCAAGAAGGGATGGACGGGAAGGGCGCGCGCCATTCCGTACTTATGGCCGGCGAAGGCCAACCGTCGACCTCCACGATCGCAGGTAATCATGACCCGCTTTGCATGCAGGGACTTGTCCAGTCCGTGTAGTTGCCGAGGCGCCATGGGAAGTGGAGACGCCCACGTCCAATCAACCGCCACGCGGCGCCCAAGGCCGCAGGCTGTTAGGGCCCGTGGCGCTTCGCTCTTGCCCTTTCGCCTCCCTGCACGGCCAAGTCCGGGCGCGCCTAGGGCCCGGGGGCTACTGTCGGCGTTCTGGGAACGGGGGTCCCCAGACTTGCCTGCCTGCGGCCTGCGGCATGGCTCGAGGAGGGGCCCAGCACGACCCATCTTCATCAACATAGACCCAAGACCCTCGCGAGGGGCAAAGCCTCGCGGGGCGGACGACACGAAGCTTCCTCAGGCACGGCCTCATCAGGCTGGCTCGCGAGAAGGTGGAGAGATCAAGGCGGGGCACCTCACGAGGTGCCCGTGACACATGATGACCAAAGGCGCCAGGCGGGCGCCAGCCGCGCAGTGTCCTCCTTTCCTCTTTGGTGCAAAGGGAGCAAGCGCAGGCGAGAGCATCAAGCAAAGGCACCCGTTTCGGTGCAACGAGACCAAGACTAGTCCAACGGCAGGGAGGAAGTCATTGTGAAGCCCAAGCCAGCGTCACCACCAGAGCCTTTGGCAGGTGAGGACCAACTTTAGTCAGGATAAGTGTACCAGATGTTCCCCTTCAAAATGGCCAATTGTTGGCGCCCTTCCCGCTCAATATTTGGGAAGAGGCCCAGGGCCTTTGCCTATAAATAGGACTAGCCACCCACAGGGTAGAAGGGAGATCGGAGATCGGATCGAAATCGGAGGGAGAATCGAGAAGAGAGAGAGAGAGAGAAGGGTGACTGAACTCCTCCTAGCAGTTCATCCCCCCAGCCAAGAACAGACCCTCGCGAGGCTGTTCTTCCTTGTATTGCTCATGATCATCAGCCCAAGAGGCAATCCACCACACCACACACTGAAGTAGGGTATTACACCACAACGGTGGCCCGAACCAGTATAAATCCTGTGTCTCTTGTGCTGTCCTTTCCATAGCTTAGATCTTAGCGAGGCGGAGGGGTGCATGTAGGTAGAAGGCGAAATCTCCGCGCGCACCCGAGTGTTCGAACCTCAAGGGTCTGCCGGAACCCGAAATCCGACACTATCATGTATATCATGCTCCGCTTTTCTTTGGGAAGGATATACTCTCAATTCTTGTGTGAAACACATTTTCCTTTCCATTGGTCTGTTAAGTTTGATAGACACATTTTCCTTTCCATTGGTTTGATTAACCTCTCTTATAAATTTTATGATCTAAGAAGTAATAAATCCCGGCTTAAGTAAGCACCTCGGTGCCCAACTCTGTCAGTAAGACCCTGTTACTATTGTTGATAACATTCCGGTAACCATCGAAGGACAAGAACTTTGCCTTTTGGTCCGCCTCATTTCAACGAGCAGGAAAATTGTTCTCTTCGCCCCTCGCCCTTGGTACCAACGTTGTTGCCAACATAACTGACATGCTATCCTATGACATGCCTTGCTATCATGACCGTGCAAGATGTCAGCACCCTTCCTACTTTGTAACCCACATGGTGGGCCCATAACCCACAGTTCCACAGGATCGAAACTTGACTCTCCTGTACATCCCTGTTTTCAAAAATTATTCCTCGCACTTGGCTTCGTATGTAAATCACGAGCCACATTCCTAGCGATCTATTATGGTATCAGACGCAATACCTATTCCCATTGCTCTGAACCCCTTTCACCGTCTGTTTCAGGCAACGAACGATTGCCTACCCGGTTGAAGCTTCTTACTGCACCTTCTTACCTTGCTCTCGATGACTTTCTTGAATTTCAACTCAAGGGATGCCTCTATGACATGTTCACTGGGATAACCCCCAGGTAACTATCTTGTGTTGAGCTCCGTCCTTCCTGAGTCTTTCCCCCTTACTCCACCTCTTAAATCTCGGGACACGATTTCTTCTAGTGGAGGAGATTTGTAACACCCCCAATGTCATGCTACAATAATCTCCCCCTAATGGTGGCCATGTCAGAGGATTACTATGCAAATTGCCACTTGTCCAAAAATCAAAGTCAAATCCAAATTTAAATTGCAAGTGAAATTACTATTTCTCTGATCAGTAAAACTAAAATGTTCGAATAATTCTATAAATTCCCCTGATCATCTTGATGTGGAAACCAACTTCATTGGACTCACAAATAAATTCCTAGGAAATTAATAAGTGGTCTAACAGTAAATAAAATGGCCTTTTCAAAGTAAACAAATGTATAAACTTTCCCAATTAAAATAGAACCTTGTGTGTAGCCCCAAAATATTGTATTTGAATTATAGGTACAGTATCTTGTAGATCTAATGTCATTTAGGTGCCTAAGGTAAATGGAAAACTGAGACAAAAGGTTTGACACACAAAGAAAAAAGAATGTCTCCTGTGCACTTTGGCCCATCGTGAATAGTACCAGCCCAGCCCATCTCTCCCTTCCTTCAATCTCTGTACAGAAGGGCGTGGCGTGGCGGCCATCCACCCCGCCGATGCCGCCGTGTTCGCCATCCCACGAGTCCCCGAGTGGATAAGAGCATCCCCAGAGCCCCCTCGACCAAACCCTAGGTCACCTATTCCTCCTCCCTCGCTTGCCCCCTTCATTTTCTTCATGCCCAAGGCGCTCATGGCCGCGCCGTCGTCGTACGCGCAGCCACCGCACACCCCTCCCTGCCTCTCCATGTCCAGAAGCTCTGCGAGGGTCTACCTCATCGAATACAACTCCAGATCGGAGCTGGGAGGCCGCCACCACGTCGTCTATGCCTGTTGATTTGGATCGGGGAGCCGCCAAGATGTCGGCCGCGGCCTTCTTCCCCGACGACGACCACCGCTTCCCGGCGTCGATCCGCACAGCTCCGGCAATCCCCGACCTCCCCGAGCACGCCTCCGATTCACTGTGAGCCTCTGCTCTTTTCCCCCTTATTACCCGATGCGGTTCCGTCCTCTAGAGCCTCCCCACCGCTCGATCCCGAGCGGCCGGCCACCATGGGTGCGGACTTGATGATGCCATACAACCCGGTGACCATTAGCTCCCGTGCGCCGCCGGTAGCTTCACTAGCCCCCCCGCTAGGCAGACGCCCTTCCGTGGTGCTCGTACTCGAGCCGCAGCCTCGCCTTCGTCAAACTCTTGCCGCTGCTGCCGTTGAAGCTCTCCTGCATTTGACTGCTTCCTACTGCTATTTCTTGCTACTGCTGCCGCTGCCTTGCTTGCTACTGCTTGCTCTGCCCGCCGCTGCCTTGCTTGCTACTGCTTGCTCTGCCCGCTGCGGCTGCATCTAGCGCCACTGCCTGCTGATGCGCTCGCCGCTGCCTACTACTACTGCTAGCTTGCTACTACTGCTCCTAAGTATCACTGCTGTGCTACATCTGCCTTGCCGCGGCTGCCGCTTTACTGCTTGCTGATGCCGCTCTTCCCTACTTCCTCCTGCTGCGTTTTTGCTGCTGCCGCCAAGCTGCTTTGCCATGGCCGTGCATGTGTGCACAACATGCACATCCGGCTGTGTCTCTGGCCGGCTTATTTTATTAGAGAGAGGATAGTTCTAGGATTAGACTAGTCCACTAAATTGCCTAATGTGCAGATGATATGTCGGCCTCTTTTGATTAGGATAGTTTTTAATTATAAGTTTAGGTATAGCCTATGCCATGTGGGCCACACCTTCTCCATTTGACAAGTACAACTGACCTGGTCAACTCGAATTATTATTAATTTCAGAAATTGTTCAAAACTTTGAAAATTAATAGAAAATAAACCATAGCTCGGATCGAAAAACTTTATATATGAAAGTTGCTCAGAAAAATCCAATGAATCCGAATGCGTGGTCCATTCATCTGTCACATGCCCCTAGAATGCTGAACATGGAACTTTCCCCTCTCTTTCATCTGTCCGAAAAATGCCTAACACCAGGGAAACCCCTCCGGATGTTTTTCCTCTCCGTCTTCTACGTGTAGTACTGCGTTAGGTCACCCTGGCACCGCGTTTTGCCTTGTTATATTTTGTGATGCTTTGTTTGCCCCATATTTACTGTTTCTCCCCCCTCTTCTTCTCCGGTAGACCCCGAGAATGACGTTGATGCGAATGAGTATGACTACATCCTCGACGACCCCTCCTTGCCAGAGCAACCAGGCAAGCAAACCCCCCTTGAGCATTCCCATATCGCCTATTTCTTTCCCTCTCATGCTGCATTAGAACTGCTACTGCTTTCTGTATGATCCTACTCTGATGCATAGCCTGTTTATGTTACCTGCTTTCATACCTTACTTGCTTATCCTAAACTGCTTAGTATAGGTTGCATAGTGATCATCAGTGACCCCCACCTTGTCCCAGTTGCCTCGCTTTATGTTCGATGACTCGATCAACGTGATCGACGTCCAGGCCCCGACACCGCACATCACCCCCCTAGTTGTACGACTCTGCAGAGTTACCATCGAGTGCCGAGGGTGGAACCTCTTACATCACTCCTAATGAGATCTCTGCAGTGTAGCTATCCGGTCGTGGTCATCGAGGGTGATTCCCTCCTTAACTACTTCCGATACTGCTCTATCGTGCAACCCCTCAAGTGTGAACCTCGAGGGTGGATCCTCTTACGTTCACCTTGATGATAACATCGAGTGGAATTCACCGGGGGTGATTCCTTGGGTTTTCCCCTTGGTGTTAGACACACAGTTACTATGGTTACTATGACTTTGCACTGATCCATGTTACTAAAGATGGGTCGGCCCTGAGCGGTACCCGCGCGAGCTTAATTGCGAGTGATGTAGGTCGGGTTGACCTGGAAGGTGCCCGCGAGATACTTACGAGGCGTGGTTGGGCATTCTTAGCCCTTGCCGCAAGTACTCGAGACGGGGCGATGGGGTCACATCGATCGTGAGTCTCTGCTCGTTACCGCGCGTTCCTAATCCACTATGATTTGGATATTTGATCCGAGGGGCCTCTGGCCTGATAGCACTAACCATCACATGGGCATAGTATGGGCGTTCTGCGTCGTATACATCAGCCAAAGCTTAATAGACGTCAGCGACTGAGCGACGCGCGCCGGGTTGGACTGCGTAAGCTCCTGCCTTATTGAAGGAGGTAGCTAGGTCTGCTCACCGGCCGCCCACGCAACGTGCAGGAGTTCCCGGGGAGATGGCCCATGACCCCTGGGGGCATAGGTTTAGTCCGGCGTGCTGGCCTCTCTATTAAGCCTAGGTCGGGTTGCGGCGTATTATTTGGCGAGGCCGGGCATGACCCAGGAAAGTGTGTCTGACCGGAGTTAATCGAGCGTGGTGGGTAAGTTGGTGCACCCCTGCAGGGAAGAAAACATCTATCGATAGCCTGTCCTACGGTAACGGACACTTGGAGTTGTATCCCGATCGATACAACTAGAACTGGAAACTTGAGATGAGAAATGGTTATGAGACATGTTTATGATGAATGGGTAGTATGGCTCTGGGATTGCTTTCTCGCAGGGAGTCGAGAAAGGATCTCTGGCTGGGGTTGATAGCTCTACTACTCTACATTGTGTTGGTCTGTACTCTTCTATATGCTGCAAGATGCTTGAAGATGCTTGAAGATGCTAGTCTTCGATAGGCTAGCCTTTCCCCTTCTTTCTGGCATTCTGCAGTTTAGTCCACAAATACAACCCTCTTCCTTTGATACAGATGCATACTTAGTTTAGATCTGATGTAAGTCTTGCGAGTACTTTGGATGAGTACTCATGGTTGCTTTGCTACCTCTTTTTCCCCATACCCGATTGTTGCGACCAGATGACGGATCCCAAGAGCCAGACGACGCCACTGATGACTACTGCTACCCCGAGGGTGACTACTACTACGTGACGGCCGCTGACGACTTGAAGTAGTTAGGAGGCTCCCAGGCAGGAGGCCTTGCCTTTTTGATCGATGTTGCTTTTGTGCTAGCCTTCTTAAGGCAAACTTGTTTAACTCATGTCCGTGCTCATATATTGTTGCTTCCGCTGACTCTTGTGTTTTTCGAGCTTATGTATTCGAGCCTTCGAGGCCCCTGGCTTGTAATATAAAGCTTGTATTATTTTAATTCGTGTCTAGAGTTGTGTTGTGATATCTTCCCGTGAGTCCTTGATCTTGATCGCACACATTTGCGTGTATGATTAGTGTACGATTGAATCGAGGGCGTCACACCACGGGGGGGGGGGGTACTTTAGCCCGTGCGCATGGGCATGCCTATGAGCTGGACAGGGAATGCCCTTTTACCCTCCACTTCCTCCCTCTCCTCCAGCCACCTATATATTTCATACCTAGGTCATTTGCTAGGGTGAGCAAACTATATTTGAGATCTAGAAAGCTTTGCTCCTATCTACCCTCTCCCATGGAGATCAAGACCTCCTAGGAGGAGATCCCTAGTGGAGAGCATGACCCCTTCTAGGGAAGATCCATCTTAGATTCAAGAGCCCATCTCCTTCATAGGATTTGGGATGAACTTTAACATGTATCCTTGTTCACTAGGTATGGAGATACCGATGATCGAATCTCGGGCAAGTAACATATCGCCGGACAAAGGAAATTGTATACGGGGTTATCTGAATTCTCGACATCGTGGTTCAACCGATAAAGATCTTCGTTGAATATGTGGGAATCAATATGGGCATCCATGTCTCACTATTGATTATTGACCAGAGAAGTCTCTCGGTCATGTCTTCATGTTCCCGAACCCGTAGGGTCGCACGTTTAACGTTCGATAGCGCAAGGGTAGCATTGAGATATTAAAAGTGAAAAGTCCGAGGTTGTTTAGAGTCCCGGATGAGATCCAGAATATCATGAGGAGCTCTCGAATGGTCCGCATGTAAATATTTATATATGGGAAGTCATATTTTAGTCATCGAAAAGTTTCGGGTTTGCCGACAGTGTGTTGGGAGCCTCGAAAGGGTTCCAGAGGTCAACCGGGGTCCACCTGCCCCGGGGTCACATGGGCTATAGGGGGTGCGCCTTGCCTTGGTTGGGCTAGGCGCACCAGCCCCCTTAAGGGCCCATGTTCCTAGGACTGGGGGGCACCCTAGGTGGAGGCACCCTCTTGGCTTGGGGGCCACTCCATCCCTTGGCCCTACTCCCTCCCTTGGAGGAGGGGTCTAGGGCCGGCACTCCACTCCCTCACCCCTATAAGTAGGGGGAAGACGCATGGGGTAGCACCCTTTCGGCCCTCTGTCTCTCCCAATTCCTCCCACCTTTCTCCGATACGCGCTTGGTGAAGCTGTGCCAGAATTCCGCTGCCACAAGCATACTACTGTGCTGGTTGCGATCTCATCTACCTCCTATCTCTCACTTGTTGGATCAAGGAGAGGACGCTATCGAGCTGAACATGTGCTAATCTCGGAGGTGTCGTCTGTTTGGCACTAGATCGGATTGCATCGCAATTGGATCGTGAAGAGTACGATGATACGTCCATTTTGCATCATGCTTTTATATCGATATTTATTGCATTATGGGCTATTACTACACATTATCTCACAATACTTATGCCTATTCTCTATTATTTTACAAGGTTTACATAAAGAGGGAGAATGCCGACAGCTGGGATTCTGGGCTGGAAAAGGAGCAAATATTAGAGACCTATTCTACACAGCTCCAAAAGTCCTGAAACTTCAAGGAAGTTATTTTCAGGATATATAAATAATACTGAGCGCAAGAAGTACCACAGGGGGGCCACTCACCAGCCACGAGGGTGGGGGGCGCGCCCTACCCCCTAGGCACGCCCCCTGCCTCGTGGGCCCCCTGGTGGCCCTCCGATGCCCATCTTCTGCTATATGGAGTCTTTCGTTGAGGAAAAAAATCATAAGCAATCTTTCAGGACGAGACTCCGCCGCCACGAGGCGGAACCTTGGCGGAACCAACATAGGGCTCTGGCGGAGCTGTTCTGCCGGGGACACTTCCCTCCGGGAGGGGGAAATCATTGCCATCGTCATCACCAACACTTCTCTCATTGGGAGGGGGCCAATCTCCATCAACATCTTCACGAGCACCATCTCCTCTCAAACCCTAGTTCATCTCTTGTATCCAAATCTTGTCTCTAAGTCTGGGATTGATACGTGTAAGTTGCTAGTAGTGTTGATTACTCCTCGTAGTTGATGCTAGTTGGTTTATTCGGTGGAAGATCATATGTTCAGATCCTATATGCATATTAATACCCCTCTGATTATGAACATGAATATGCTTTGTGAGTAGTTATGTTTTTTCGTGAGGACATGGGAGAAGTCTCGCTATTAGTTGTCATGTGAATTTGGTATTCGTTCGATATATTGATGAGATGTATGTTGTCTCTCCTCTAGTGGTGTTATGTGAACGTCGACTACATGACGCTTCACCATTATTTGGGCCTAGAGGAAGGCATTGGGAAGTAATAAGTAGATGATGGGTTGCTAGAGTGACAGAAGCTTAAACCCTAGTTTATGCGTTGCTTCGCAAGGGGCTGATTTGGATCCATATGTTTCATGCTATGGTTAGGTTTACCTTAATACTTCTTTTGTAGTTGCGGATGCTTGCAATAGGAGTTAATCATAAGTGGGATGCTTGTCCAAGTAAGGACAACACCCAAGCACCGGTCCACCCACATATCAAATTATCAAAGTACCGAACGCGAATCATATGAACGTGATGAAAACTAGCTTGCCGATAATTCCCATGTGTCCTAGGGAGCGCTTTCTTCTATATAAGAGTTTGTACAGGCTTGTCCTTTGCTGCAAAAAGGATTGGGCCACCTTGATGCACTTTATTTACTTTTGTTACTTGTTGCTCGTTACAAATTATCTTATCACAAAACTATCTATTACCTATAATTTCAGTGCTTGCAGAGAATACCTTGCTGAAAACCGCTTATCATTTCCTTCTGCTCCTCGTTGGGTTCGACACTCTTACTTATCGAAAGGACTACGATAGATCCCCTATACTTGTGGGTCATCATACGACTACATCAACCACATTATATACGCTTCTGCTTTCGGTCTACGAGGGTACGTAGACACACTCCCCTCTCGTTGCTATGCATCTCCTAGATTATATCTTGGGTCTTCGTAGGATTTTTTTTGATTTTTATGCTTTGTTCCCCATTAGAATGCCCCCTTTGCCCTCCACTTTGTTCGTCTCCTCCAGCCACTTATATATTTCATACCTAGGTCATTTGTTAGGGTTATCAAAGTATATTTGAGATCTAGAGAGCTTTGCTCCTATCAACCCCTCTCCCATGGAGATCAAGACCTTCTAGGAGAAGATCCCTAGTGGATATCAAGACCCCTTCAAGGGAAGATCCTTCTTGGATTCAAGCCCTCATCTCCTTCATAGGATTTGGGATGAACTTTACCATGTATCCTTGTTCCCTTTCTTGCTCATGTACCTTTTGTGGATCTTGTATGGATGTGAGTCTTGTAGATGTTTGATTGGACTTGTTCCTGAGTGTTCCTCTTGTGATTTCTCCCCGTTCTTCCCCGTGTTCTTTGTGTTCTTCGTGGATTCCCCCTCCAATTCGTGAAAGATCACCAATTAGGGTTCCACCCTACAACAAAACATCACGACATTTCAAACACACCCATGCAACAGAAAATGTGTGTGCAACAAATCCTTGCCTGGCTACAAGAAAATAGCTGTAACACCCCGGATGTAACTTTCCATATTTGTAACTCTGACTCTTGCCATTTTCGGCTATGTGATATGATATTCCCTTTGTGGTTGGGTTTTGTCTTCATTTTGCATTTGTTCATGTCATGCATTTCATATCATGTCATCATGTGCATCTCGTTTGCATTCATGTTCGTCTCATGCATCCTGTCATTTACCCCGTTGTCTGTTTCACAATCTGACACTCCCACATGCACCCGGTGCACCCATCTTGTCTCTTTCGTGAGCGGGAGAAAAACGTTCTTGGAATGGGCCGAGATTTGTCAAGTGGCCTTGGTACATCACCGGTAGACCGTCTGTCAAATTTCGTTCCATTTGGAGGTCATTTGATGCCCCAACGGTTATCCGGGTAACCGCAAAAGCCTCTTTTGTGTTGCAGCCCAACACCCCTCGAAACAGCCCAATAACCCATCTAAACCCCCTCCATGATCTCCATCGTTGGATCATGACCGTGTGGGCGAAAACCGCACCTCATTTGGACTCTCCTAACTCCCTCTACCTATAAATACGTGCCCCTCCCCGAAAATTTCGCACTCCAACCCTAGTCTCCTTCCACCTCGCGCCACCGGACAAGTCCGTCCACGCCGGGCGTGTCTGCCGGACGCGTCATCCCGGCCAATCATCCGCCGCCACCTCAGCCGCCGGACGCCTCACGCCCAATCCTCCGCCGCCACCTCAGCGCGCCACCGCCCTCTCTCCTACGCCTCCGCCGCGGGCCCACCAGGCCCAGATTGCGCGCTCCTCCGCCATCGCCGCCCTTCACCGCGAGCCTCCGCCTCCGTGTCTCCTTCGTCATGCGCCGCCGCCTCACCGCCGTCGTTGCTCCGCCGTCCGCCGCCTCCCTTGCGCCGGTCGTCGGATCCCGCCGCGCAGGACGCCTGCCACCGCACCACCGCCGGACGCCTCGTGAGCTCTGGCCGCTGCCTCTCTTTCTTCTCCGGTGCTACTCCGGCCTCACCTCGATCTCTGTGCATGAACCCTAGATTTGAAAATTCAGAGGGTAAAATTCTTCCAAGTCCTGGAGCTCCCTGTGATTTTTATGCTATCTTCATCATGCTATACCTCCATGACCGTAGCTCCATTTTGCATGCATGATATGTCGAAATGTTCGCCTCGTTAAGCTCTTCATGTTAGTGGCATTTTCATGCATGTTACTGCCCATATGGATGCCATTTTCCTCGTTGCAAGAGTGCTATAAAATGTTAACTGCTGGTTCTTAACAGAACATGGAGTTTTGTCATTTTTGTTGCATTTTGTGTGTGCATCTTATGAGCATTATGTCTACATGTGTTTTGAGCTCCATAATGCCATATTTATAGAGGTGCAAGTCTTGTATTTTTGTGATCTATGTGGTGACTAGCACAAGCATGCAAAGTAGGCTTCATAATGCAAGTCCTTTTCCTGATGTTATTTTGATGCCTTGTAAACTTGTTGCTGCCATGAGACCCATGCTTATTTTGAGATACTTCAGTAAGGATGTTTTGAAAATGTTGTTTTTCTATATCCATTCGTGCCTCTGGTTGCAGTTATTGAGTGATCTAGATTGTCATTACCATGCTCTACTTTTGCTATATTTTATTCCTGGCAGATTGTTAACATGAGATTCAATTTTGCCATGTGATTTGCTAGTGATCCATGCATCCTATGAACTTGCTCTTGCCATTTTTAGCTTCATGAACATGTCTTCTTACTGTTGGTATGCTTGTGTTGTCATGAAATGCTTTGTAGTGAGTGGCATGAGCTTGTAAAGTTACTATCATGGATCTCTTTGTGCCATGTCCTGAATTCCAGTGTGAATCCATTTATAAAACTTTCTATGTTTACATGGGTGCCATCATATCTTCTGTGCCTTTTTGGCTCATGTTCAGTAAGGGAGTTTTGTTATATGCATTTAGTAGAAGCATGTCATGCCTTTGTTTGCCATGATATATTCATGTAGCATGTTGTTTGATTGCTTTAAACATTGCTTCCTGATGTTGTTTTTGACATGTTAGTATTTTCACTAAGTCTGTGAAGCTGATATCTTTTGCACTTTTACCATGCTTGTTTGAACCTGTTCTATTGTGATTTAGCCGTAGCTCAGTGTTCATGTTTTGTCAAGCATCTCTTTTACATCACTGCCATATGCTTTGTTGCTATGTTGGAGTGTAGTAGATGAGTTTCTTGTTGCATTCTAAGTGCTATCATGCTGTTAATCGCAAATTTGCATCATCCTTGTTTTTGCTTGTCATTTGCAAACCATGCATCCATTTTCGGTGATCCTTATATCGATTTCGACCAAAATCACCACATCTTTCCAGCGGCATACTTGTCTTGACAAGTTGATGCCTTGATCATTCTTTCCCTTCCGGAGCACGCATATGCATTGCACATCATATCTTGCATTCCATGCCATGTCTAGCATCATGTTGCTTGTGCTTTGCACCGTGATTGATTGTTGTTCCATTGCTTGTGTTCTTGCTTTGGGTAGATCCGGGAGATGCGTACGTGAACGAGAAACCTGTTGAGTACGCTAACGAGGAGCAAGCTTTCGACAACTCTGAGAACATTGCAGGCAAGATGACCATACCCTCGATATCACTTCTATCTTTGCTTGCTAGTTGTTTGTTCTATCGCTATGTCGCGCTACCTATCACTTGTTATATCATGCCTCCCATTTTGCCATGTCAAGCCTCTAACCCACCTTCCTAGCAAACCATTGATTGGCTATGTTACCGCTTTTGCTCAGCCCCTCTTATAGCATTGTTAGTTGCAGGTGAAGTTGAAGTTTGTTCCATGTTGGAACATGGATATGTTGGGATATCACAATATCTCTTATTTTTAATTAATGCATCTATATACTTGGTAAAGGGTGGAGGGCTCGGCCTTTTGCCTGGTGTTTTGTTCCACTCTTGCCGCCTAAGTTTCCGTCATACCGGTGTTATGTTCCTTGATTTTTTGCGTTCCTTACGCGGTTGGGGTTATGGGACCCCCTTGACAGTTCGCTTTGAATAAAACTCCTCCAGCAAGGCCCAACCTTGGTTTTACATTTGCCTACCTAAGCCTTTTCCCTTGGGTTCTGCAGATCCGAGGTTCATCTTATTTAACCCCCCCGGGCCAGTGCTCCTCTGAGTGTTGGTCCGAACCAGGCAACCCGCGGGGCCACATCGGGGAAACTTGAGGGCTGGTTTTACTCGTAGCTTGAACTATCTGGTGTGCCCTGAGAACGAGATATGTGTAGCTCCTATTGGGATTTGTCGGCACGGTCGGGCGGCTTTGCTGGTCTTGTTTTACCATTGTCGAAATGTTTTGTACCAGGAATCCGAGTCTGATCGGGTCCTCCCGGGAGAAGGAATATCCTTCGTTGATCATGAGAGCTTGTGATGGGCTAAGTTGGGACACCCCTGCAGGGTATAAACTTTCGAGAGTTGTGCCCACGGTTATGTGGCAGATGGGAATTTGTTAACATCCGGTTGTAGAGAACTTGACACTTAACTTAATTAAAATGAATCAACCACGTGTGTAGCCGTGATGGTCTCTTTTCGGCGGAGTCCGGGAAGTGAACATGGTCTTGGGTTATTTTTGAATGTAAGTAGTTTCAGGATCACTTCTTGATCACTTATAGCTTTTCGACCCTTGCGCAGCTTCTCATCTTACTCTTATTTGTGTATGTTAGCCACCATATTTGCTTAGTGCTTGCTGCAGCTCCACCTCATTACCTTATCCTACCCATAAGCTTAAATAGTCTTGATCTCGTGGGTGTGAGATTGCTGAGTCCTCATGACTCACGGATACTTGCAATCAGTTGCAGGTGCTAATGATACCAGTGCAGGTGATGCTACTGAACTCAAGTGGGAGTTCGATGAGGACCTTGGTCGTTACTATGTTTCGTTTCCTTATGATCAGTAGTGGAGCCCAGTCGGGACGATCAGGGATCTAGCATTTGGGGTTTATCTTCCTTTTATTTTGGATTTGACCATAGATGGTCTATGAGTGTATTTGGATGATGTATGTTTAACTTGTTATTTGTGTGAAGTGGAGATTGTAAGCCAACTCTTTATCCCTTTCTTATTCAGTACATGGGATTGTGTGAAGATTACCCCTCTTGCCACAAAACCACCATGCGGTTATGCCTCTAAGTCGTGCCTCGACACGTGGGAGATATAGCCGCATCGTGGGCGTTACAATAGCCAAGAATGATCATCATATTTATTCGGCATGTAACCCAACACTTGTACCCCCACGAGAAACACACATGAGCTTGCAGGATGTTGAAGAAACATATGTACCATAAAAAAGCCAATCATCAACATTTTCTCCTAATCATAGTTCTCGCCACCCATGGCTCACTAGAGTGTGGTTGGTAGATCTATAAATTCCGGACCCATTTCCCCTCGTCTACCATCTCCCACAAGCTCGACATGGGAGGAGAACCTCAGCTTAGAGCTCCACTATGGTGTGCATGGCAGTGCAGTGAGCTTCGGTGAGCATCGACCACTACAATCAAGGAGAAAGGGCAGAGGAGCATGTTGTAGGGGGTACCAGAGTAGCGGTGTGGTAGCAGGATCACATCTTGTGGGAGGCATGTGTGTAGTAGCAATACCAGAGCGACGAAGAAACATATGTTGAGAAGAAGAAATGCAAAGCGCGTGGGGTAGGTGTGAAGTTTTTTTAATTTTGAATGTTTGATTCTCTCCACATGATCAGCCGAGGTTTCTTTACTCTGAACAACCAGATGTCACTCGAAATTTCCTACTGGAATGGTTGCGAGGTTGCTACTGGGGTATGGAGGCTCGCACAAGTGTTTTGATGGCTCCGAATGGAGTTCACCTAGAGGCTCCAAATGAACTATATTTTTTCAAGGGCTACCTCTTGGATGGTTTGAAGTGGATATAGCTGTTGGGAATCGTTGCATGGAAAACAAAAAAAAATGTACACGCACGCAATGATCTATCCATGGAGATGTATAGTAACAAGGAGGAGAGTGTGTCTACGTACCCTCGTAGACCGAAAGCAGAAGAGTTTGAAAACGCGGTTGATGTAGTCGAACTTCTTCTAGCTCCGACCGATCAAGCACCAAACGTACAACACCTTCGAGTTCTAGACACGCTCAGCTCGGTGGTGTCCCTCGCCTTCTTCATCCAACAAGGTGTCGGGGTAGTAGATGAGTTACGTCAGTACAACGGTGTGGTGACGGTGATGGTGAAGTGATCCGCGCAGGGCTTCCCCTAAGCACCATGAGAATATGACCGGGGGTGTGAACTGTGGAGGAGGGCGCCACACACGGCTAACAATTGATGTTGTGTGTTCTAGGTGCCCCTCCCCACATATATATAGGTGGGAGGGGAGGAGAGGCAGCCAGGGGGCGCCCCAAGTAGGCCGAATCCTACTTTGGGTCTTCCCCAATTCGGCCTCCCCCTTCCATAATTGCCGGAGGGGGAAAAGGGAAGGGGAATGAGAGAAGGAAAGGGGGGGGGGGCGAACCCCCTCTTTCCCTTCTCCCACTCGGCCTCCTTCCATGGGGGGGGGGCGCCACCCCTTGTGGGCTGGTGTGCTCCCCTCTCATGGCCCATATAGCCCATACATGCCCCCGGGGGTTCCGGTAACCCCTCCGGTACTCTGATAAATACCCGATACACTCAGGAACGCTTCCGGTGTCCGAATACTATTGTCCTATATATCAATCTTTACCTCTCGACCATTTCGTGACTCCTGGTCATGTCTGTGATCTCATTCGGGACTCCAAACAATATTTGGTCACCAAATCACATAACTCATATAATACAATATCGTTATCGAAAGTTAAGCATGCGTACCCTACAGGTTCGAGAACTATGTAGACATGACCGAGACACTTCTCTGGTCAATAACCAATAGCGGAACCTGGATGCTCATATTGTCTCCTACATATTCTACGAAGATCTTTATCGGTTGAACCGTTATGACAACATACATTATTCCCTTTGTCATCGGTATGTTACTTGCCCGAGATTCGATCGTCGGTATTTCTATACCTAGTTCAATCTCGTTACCAACAAGTATTTTTACTCATTCCGTAATACATTGCTACCTCTTGATCTTGCATTGGTTTTCCCTTGAAGAGGAAAGGGTGATGCAGCAAAGTAGCGTAAGTATTTCCCTCAGTTTTGAGAACCAAGGTATCAATCTAGTAGGAGACTACGCAACAAGCCACCAAATACCTGCACAAACAAACACCAACTTGCAACCAACACGACAAAGGGGTTGTCAATCCCTTCATGGTTGTTCGCAAAGTGAGATCTGATAGAGATGGATAAACGATAAAGTAATATTTTTGGTATTTTTGGTTTATGGAACGGAAAGTAAAATATTGCAAAGTAAGGGAACGGCGAAAGAAATTGGCAAGTTGACTAGAAACTAATATGATGTAAAATAGACCCAAGGGCCATAGGTTTCAGTAGAGGCTTCTCTCAAGATAGAAGTTATTATAGTGGGTGAACAAATTACTGCCCAGCAATTGATAGAAAAGTGCAAAGTTATGACGATATCTACGGCAATGATCATGAATATAGGCATCACGTCCATGTCAAGTAGACCGAAATGATTCTGCATCTACTACCATTACTCTACACATCGACCGACTCCTGCCTGCATCTAGAGTATCAAGTTCATAAGAATAGAGTAATGCATTAAGTAAGATGACATGATGTAGCAGGGTTAACTCAAGCAATATGAGGAAAACCCCATCTTGTTATCCTCGATGGAAAAAATACAAAAAGTGCCTTGCTGCCTCTACTGTCACTGGGAAAGGACACTGCAAGATTGAACCCAAAGCTAAACACTTCTCCCATTGCAAGAAAAACCAATCTAGTTGGCCAAACCAAATCGATAGTTCGAACAGACTTGCAAAGATATCAAATCACGCATATAAGAATTCAAAGGAGATTCAAAAAATATTCATAGATAAGCTAATCATAAATCCACAATTCATCGGATCTCGGCAAACACACTGCAAAAGAGTATTACATCGAATAGATCTCTAAGAATATCAAGGGGAAATTTGTATTGAGAACCAAAGAGAGAGAGAACAAGCCATCTAGCTACTAGCTATGGACCCGTAGGTCTGAAGTAAACTACTCACGCTTCATCGGAGAGGCAATGGTGTTGATGTAGAAGCCCTTTGTGATCGATCCCCCCTCCGGCAGGATGCCGAAAAGGCCCCAAGATGGGATCTCATGGGTATAGAAGGTTGCGGCGATGGAAAAGTGGTTTCGTGGCTCCCCTAGATGTTTTTGGAGGTATAAGAGTATATATAGGAGGAAGAATTAGGTCAGGAGAGCTATGAGGGGCCCACAAGGTCAGGGGGCACGCCCTCCACCCTTGTGGCCGCCTCGAGGCTCCTCTGACTTGCACTCGAAGTCTCTTGGGTGTCTTCTGGTCCAAGAAAAATCACCGCGAAAGTTTTATTCCATTTTGGACTCCATTTGGTATTCCTTTTCTGCGAAACTTTAAAACAAGGAAAAAACAGAAACTGGCACTGGGCTCTAGGTTAATAGATTAGTCCCAAAAATCATATAAAATAGCATATTAATGCATATAAAACATCCAAAACAGATAATATAATAGCATGGAAGAATAAAAAATTATAGATACGTAGGAGACGTATCATACATCACCTCGGGACTAACTCCTTAGTCATTTGCTTGCAAGCTTATGATATGTATTACCAAGAGGGACCAGAGATACCTCTCCGATACTCGGAGTGACAAATCCTAATCTCGGTCTAGGCCAACCCACTAAACACCTTCGGAGATAACTGTAGAGCATCTTTATGATCACCCAGTTACGTTGTGATGTTTGATAGCAGACAAGGTATTCCTCTGGTATCCGGGAGTTGCATAATCTCATAGTCGAAGGAATAAGTATTTGACATGAAGAAAGCAATAGCAATAAACTGAACGATCAATATGCTAAGCTAACAGATGGGTCTTGTCCATGGCATCATTCTCCTAATGATGTGATCCCATTATCAAATGACAACTCATGTCTATGGTTAGAAAACCTTAACCATATTTGATCAACGAGCTTGTCTAGTAGAGGCTCACTAGGGACACGGTGTTGGTTTATGTATTCACATGTATTAAGGTTTCCGATCAATACAATTCTAGCATGAATAATAAACCTTTGTCATGAATAAGGAAATATAAAATAACAACTTTATTATTGCCTCTAGGGCATATTTCCTTTAGTCTCCCACTTGCACTAGAGTCAATAATCTAGTTCACATCACCATGTGATTTAACACCCATAGTTCACATCGCTATGATACCAACACCCAAAGAGTTTACTAGATTCAATAATCTAGTTCACATCGATATGTGATTAAAACCCAAAGAGTACTAAGGTGTGATCATGTTTTGCTTGTGAGAGAGGTTTAGTCAACAGGTCTGTCACATTCAGATCCATTTATATTTTCCAAATTTCTATGTCTACAACGCTCTGCATTGAGCTACTCTAGCTAATTGCTCCCACTTTCAATATGTATCCAGATCGAGACTCATAGTCATCTAAATCGGTGTTAATAAATCTTGCATCAACGTAACCCTTTACGATGAACTCTTTATCACCTCCATGATGTCTACTACACAACCTTCTTCTTGTAGATGTTGTTGGGCCTCCAAGTGCAGAGGTTTGTAGGACAGTAGCACATTTCCCTCAAGTGGATGACCTAAGGTTTATCAATCCGTGGGAGGCGTAGGTTGAAGATGGTCTCTCTCAAACAACCCTGCAACCAAATAACAAAGAGTCTCTTGTGTCCCCAACACACCCAGTAGAATGCTAAATTGTATAGGTGCACTAGTTCGGCGAAGAGATGGTGATACAAGTGCAATATGGATGGTAGATATAGGTTTTTGTAATATGAAATTATAAAAGCAGCAAGGTAACAAGTAATAAAAGTGAGCGTAAACGGTATTGCAATGCTAGGAAACAAGGCCTAGGGTTCATACTTTCACTAGTGCAAGTTCTCTCAACAATAATAACATAATTGGATCATATAACTATCCCTCAACATGCAACAAAGAGTCACTCCAAAGTCACTAATAGCGGAGGACAAACGAAGAGATTATTGTAGGGTACGAAAGCACCTCAAAGTTATTCTTTCGGATCGATCTATTGAAGAGTTCGTACTAGAATAACATCTTAAGACACATATCAACCAAAACCCTAATGTCACCTAGATACTCCAATGTCACCTCAAGTATCCATGGGTATGATAATACGATATGCATCAAACAATCTCAAATTCATCTATTCAACCAACACAAAGTACTTCAAAGAGTGCCCCAAAGTTTCTACCAGAGAGTCAAGACGAAAACGTGTGCCAACCCCTATGCATAAGTTCACGAGCAGAACCCGCAAGTTGATCACCAAAACATACATCAAGTGGATCACGTGAATATCCCAATGTCACCACAGATAAGCACACGCAAGACATGCATCAAGTGTTCTCAAATCCTTAAAGACTCAATCCGATAAGATCACTTCAAAGGGAAAACTCAATCCATTACAAGAGAGTAGAGGGGGAGAAACATCATAAGATCCAACTATAATAGCAAAGCTCGCGATACATCAATATCGTACCATTTCAAGAACACGAGAGAGAGAGAGATCAAACACATAGCTACTGGTACATACCCTCGGCCCCGAGGGTGAACTATTCCCTCCTCACCATGGAGAGCGCCTGGATGATGAAGATGGCCACCGGAGAGGGATTCCCCCCTCCGGCAGGGTGCCAGAACGGGTCTAGATTGGTTTTCGGTGGCTACAGAGGCTTCTGGCGGCGGAACTCCCGATCTATTCTGTTCCCCGATGTTTTTGGGTATATGGACATATATAGGTGAAAGAACTCGGTCAGGGGAGCCACGAGGGTCCCATGAGGGTGGGGGGCGCACCCAAGGGGTAGGGCGCGCCTCCCTGCCTCGTGGCTTCCTCGAAGCTTCCCTGACGTCTACTCCAAGTCTCCTGGATTGCTTCCGTTCCAAAAATAACTCTCCCAAAGGTTTCATTTCGTTTGGACTCCGTTTGATATTCCTTTTCTTCGGGACACTGAAATAGGCAAGAAAACAACAATTTGGGCTGGGCCTCCGGTTAATAGGTTAGTCCCAAAAATAATATAAAAGTGTTTAGTAAAGCCCATAAACATCGAAAACAGATAATATAATAGCATGAATACTTCATAAATTATAGATATGTTGGAGACGTATCAGCATGCCCAAGCTTAATTCCTGCTCGTCCTCGAGTAGGTAAATGATAAAAGAAATAATTTATGAAGTTTGAATGCTAGAAGGTGCACAAGTTTGATCATTGATAATTTCAATCACCTTTTCTAGCATCATTATATATCATAACAGTAGCTCAACTCATAAAACTTCTCATGATCAAGTAACAAGTTATTCACATGTTAAAGTATAGATAATAAACTTTCTTGAAAACTAACAAACCATGTTATTAGTCATCAAACAATTACAATTCTTCTTATTTTCAGGAAGGGTTTATGTCAGAGCTTTGATTCAGCAAACTTCACATACTCAACTATCATTTAGTCTTTCACAATTGCTAACACTCACGTGATATTTATAGGTTCAAAGTTTTAATCAGACACAGAGAAAGATAGGGGCTTATAGATTCGCCTCCCAACCTTTTACCTCAAGGGTAATGTCAACAATAATAGTTCATGATGCCTTACATCCAATTGGATATATATATCAGGATCTTTCCAACACAATGCGCTTGCCAAAGGATAAAATGTAAAAAGAAAAGGTGAAGATCACCACGACTCTTGCATAAGGTATAAGACAAGAATAAAAGATAGGCCCTTCGCAGAGGGAAGCAGAGGTTGTCATGCGCTTTTATAGTTGGATGCACAAAATCTTAATGCAAAAGAACGTCACTTTATATTGCCACTTGTGATAGGGACCTTTATTATGTAGTCCATTGCTTTTATGACTTCTACATCACAAGATCATATAAAGCTTATTTTCTCCACACTAATAGATCATACATATTTAGAGAGAAATTTTTATTGCATGCACCAATGACAACTTACTTGAAGGATCTTACTCAATCCATAGGTAGGTATGGTGGACTCTCATGGCAATACTGGTTTAAGGAATGTTTGGAAGCACAAGTAGTATATCTACTTGGTGCAAAGAATCTGGCTAGCATGAGGGGGAAAGGCAAGCTCAGCATGTTGAATGATCCATGACAATATACTTTATTTCAGATATAAGAAAACATAACCCATTACGTTGTCTTCCTTGTCCAACATCAACCTTTTAACATGTCATATTTTAATGAGTGCTCACAATTACAAAATATGTCCAAGATAGTATATTTATATGTGAAATCTCTCTTTCCTCAATATTCTTTCATGAATTGTTCAAGTGACCAATACAATGTTTGCTAACCTTCAATAAATTTCCCACCTCTACTTGTTATATGTGAAGTCATTACTCCCAATGGGATAAGCATATGAAGAATATAAAATTTCAGATTTATTATATTCAATTCATTCAACCATTTACTCATAGGATATATGTATAGCACGTGAATGAATAACAAACTACTCCGAAAGATATAAGTGAAGATCAATGAGTAGTTACATAATTATTTAGCTATGTGAATAATCTCCCATTTAATAATTTCAGATCTTGATATTTTATTCAAACAACAAGCAAAACAAAATAAAATGACATTCTAAGAATAGCAACATCACGTGAAGAAGCAAAAACTTAGGATCAACCGATACTAACCGATAGTTGTCGAAGAAGAAAGGTGGGATGCCAACCGGGGCATCCCCAAGCTTAGACGCTTGAGACTTCTTGAAATATTATCTTGGGATGCCTTGGGTATACTCAAGCTTGAGCTTTTGTGTCTCCTTAATTCCTCTCATATCACAGTCTCCCTAAACCTCAAAAGCTTCATCCACACAAAACTCAACAAGGACTCGTGAGATAAGTTAGTATAAACCAATGCAAAAACCTTATCATACTCTACTGTAGCAAATCACTAAAATAATTATTCAACATTGCATACTAAATGCCTCTACATATTTAATAGTCCTATCCTCAAATAGAATCATTAAAGAAGCAAACAAATGCAAAGAATGCAAACATAACAACAATCTTCCTAAACAGGACAGTCTGTAAAGAATGCAGCAGGATCCATACTTCCCTAGCTCAAAACATTATGTAAGAAAATTCCCACTGTATTAAATTTATCAGATATTATTATGCAAAAGGTTTCAACATTTTATCATATTCTTACTTTTCTAGGAAATTTTTGCAACAGCGGTAAACTTTCTGTTTTCAAACAGCAACATGTATACTTGTAAAATAGGCGTAGTAAAGGCTATCAATGCCACTTTTATTGAAATAAAAGATGCAAAACATTGTTCTAAATAACAACAAGCAAATCCTAACAAAATAAATTGACGCTCCAAGCAAAACACATATCATTTGGTGAATAAAAATATAGCTCCAAGTAAAGTTACCGATGAACGAAGACGAAAGAGGGGATGCCTTCCGGGGCATCCCCAAGCTTAGGCTCTTGGTTGTCCTTGAATATTGCCTTGGGGTGACTTAGGAATCCCCAAGATTAGGCTCTTTTCACTCCTTATTCCATAGTCCATCGAATCTTTACCCAAAACTTGAAAACTTCACAACACAAAACTTAACAGAAAACTCATAAGCTTCGTTAGTATGAGAAAATAAATCACCACTTAGGTACTGTTGTGAACTCATTCTTTATTTATATTGGTGTTAAAACTAATGTATTCCAAATTTTCTATGGTTCATAAGCTCTATTACTAGCCATAGATTCATCAAAATAAGCAAACAACACACGAAAAACAGAATCCGTCAAAAACAGAACAGTCTATAGTAATCTGTAGGTTTTGAATACTTCTGGAACATTTGCCGGACCTAAAAACAGTGCGACCGACGGGCGTCGAATGGTTGTTTGATGTGCTGCATGCTTTGGAAGTTGACGATCGCATGCGAGTTCTCATGGTCCTATGGCGCTCCTGGGAAGTCCGCAACGAAATTGTCCACGACAAACGTCTGCCCCCAGTTGAAGCTTCATGTCGCTTCCTACTTAGCTATGAGGCTTCGCTTATTGCAATCAAAAGGTACCCAACGGGTGAACATGTGAAAGGGAAGATGGTCATTGCTCCAGCTGGCCTCCCGGTGACGCTATCGCATGTGGAGTCTCCCCTGGAGCCCCTCATCAGATGGCAAGCTCCTGCACCAGGCCGCGTTAAACTGAATGTCGATGGGTCCTTCTGTCAAGCATCCGGTGAGGCTGGTGCAGGTATGATCTTGCGCGATAGCAATGGAGCAATTATTTTCTCGGTGTGTAGAAGCCTGCACAACTGCACTGGCCCATTGCAAGCTGAACTTGCTGCTTGTTTGGAAGGACTTAACTTTGCCACGCAATGGTCGTCGCTCCCCGTGGATGTCGAGATGGATTGTCTGGGTGCAGTCGATGCTATCCAGGCTAGGGAGGATGACAGATCGCAACATGCAATGATGATAAATGAAGTCAAGCTACTTCTAGGTGAAAGGGATGGTTCTATTGCTCATGTTAGTAGGCACCAAAATTCGGTCAGCCATAGACTAGCTTTGTTTGGTCGTATTGAAGCTAGGACTTGTGTGTGGTTGAAATCTAGCCCTCCTAATGTACCCAAACTGTGTGTGGAGGATCTTCCTCCAGCTTGAGCAATGAAATCCCCTTTAACCCCGCAAAAAAAAGAATACTTCTGGAACCCCCAAAATTCTAAAATAAATTGCTGGACGTGAGGAATTTATCTATTAATCATCTGCAAAAAAGAATTAACTAAATATCACTCTCCATTAAAAAATGGCAGCAAATCTCGTGAGCGCTAAAGTTTCTGTTTTTTACAGCAAGATCACAAATACTTTCCCCAAGTCTTCGCAAAGGTTCTAATTGGCAGAAACACTAATTAAAAGCATAAAACCACATCTAAATAGAGGCTAGATAAATTATTTATTACTAAACAGGAGCAAAAAACAAATAAAATAAAATAAAATTGGGTTGCCTCCCAACAAGCGCTATCGTTTATCGCCCCTAGCTAGGCATGATGATTTCAATGATGCTCACATAAAAGATAAGAATTGAAACATAAAGAGAGCATCATGAAGAATATGACTAGAAAATTTAAGTCTAACCCACTTCCTATGCATAGGGATTTTGTGAGCAAACAATTTATGGAACAATAATCAACTAGCATAGGAAGGCAAAACAAGCATAGCTTCAAAACTTTAAGCACATAGAGAGGAAACTTGATATTATTGCAATCCCCACAAGCATATATTCCTACCTCATAACAATTTTTAGTAGCATCATGAATGAATTCAACAATATAACTATCACATAAAGCATTCTTTTCATGATCTACAAGCATAGAAATTTTATTACTCTCCATATAAGCAAAATTCTTCTCGTTCGGAATAGTGGGAGTATCATAAGAAACTCGAATACTATAAATTGTTTCCACATTAAAGGAGTAATGTTCAGAAAAAGGGTAATCATAATCATGACAAGTTTTATAAATATAATCATCACTACTTTTTATAGCATAAGTATCATCACAATAATCATCATAAGTAGCAACTTTGTTCTCATCATAATCGATTGAAACCTCTTCCAAGATAGTGGAATCATTACTAAATAAAGTCATGACCTCTCCAAATCCATTTTCAACACCCTCCAAAATAGTGGGATCATTACTTCCTAAAGTTGACACTCTTCCAAACCCACTTTCATCAATATAATCATCATAAGTAGGGGGCATTCTATCATCATAACGAATTTGCATATCAAAACTTGGGAGGCTAAAAATATCATCTTCATTAAACATAGCATCCCCAAGCTTGGGACAAACATTAATTGCAGCAAATATATTCTCAAACATGTCATTCTCATCAAACATAGCATCCCCAAGCTTGGGCCTTTTCATATCACAAGCATAATCACTCTCATCATTAATAGAATGGATAGCACCAATGGTATAGCAATTATCATCATCACAATGAGCAATAGGACCAACATCATTTGGGAGGGATACCTTTCTACCTTTGCTTCTCCGTCTTTTCTTTTTCTTGTTCACATCATGTGTGGGTTTAACCCTCTTTTTGGAGCTCCTTATTAATGGGATTGGTTGAATAGAAGGCTGCTCCTCGTTACCTGATTCATCATAAGAAATAATAGGAGGATATTGGGAAGTCTCTTCCCTTTCGTTAGTATTCTCTTCATCTTCTATTTGTTTTCTTGTCTTTATGTAATTGGCAATATAAGGATTTTCAATGCAATTCACCGCACAATACATAAAAATTTCTTCTAGATCAAAATTAAGAACTTTATCAAGGACAAATTCTGGAAGATCCTTAGTTATACGTTTCATTTCTTCATAACCCAAAAGCAAACTAAGTTCATATGATATGCATGGGAAATCAATTCATCACAATTCTTGGACATGATTCAATCATGAAACAATTTGCATTGGAGACATAAATGGCCATGTTCATTGCAATGTTCACAAGTACGACTAAGAAAGTTTAAATTTTCAGCGCAGACATCTAGCCTTTCTTGCAACCACTTAGTTTCAAAATACTTATGCCTCTTGCAAAATCTATCTTCCCTATTTGGTGTGTACTTGCAAACTCTATTCACTCCACAAAAATTGACATGCTTATAAGAGAAATTTTCATTATGACTAGTGCAATCATCATTAGTACTATGGATATTCAAGGAGTTCATACTAACAACATTTCAATGATGCTCATCATTCAAAGATTTAGTGCCAAACATTTTATAGACTTCTTCTTATAGCACTTGAGCACAATTTTCCTTTCCATCATTATCACGAAAAATATTAAAAAGATGAAGCGTATGAGGCAAACTCAATTCCATTTTTGTAATTTTCTTTTATAAACTAAACTAGTGATAAAACAAGAAACTAAAAGATTCGATTGCAAGATCTAAAGATATACCTTCAAGCACTCACCTCCGCGGCAACGGCGGCAGAAACTGCTTGATGTCTACTACGCAACCTTCTTCTTGTAGATGTTGTTGGTCCTCCAAGTGCTAAGGTTTGTAGGACAGTAGCAAATTTCCCTCAAGTGGATGACCTAAGGTTTATCAATCAGTGGGAGGCGTAGGTTGAAGATGGTCTCTCTCAAACAACCCTGCAACCAAATAACAAAGAGTCTCTTATGTCCCCAACACACCCAGTAGAATGGTAAATTGTATAGGTGCACTAGTTCGGCGAAGAGATGGTGATACAGGTGCAATATGGATGGTAGATATAGGTTTTTGTAATATGAAATTATAAAAACAGCAAGGTAACAAGTAATAAAAGTGAGCGTAAACGGTATTGCAATGCTAGGAAACAAGGCCTAGGGTTCATACTTTCACTAGTGCAAGTTCTCTCAACAATAATAACATAATTGGATCATATAACTATCCCTGAACATGCAACAAAGAGTCACTCCAAAGTCACTAATAGCGGAAAACAAATGAAGAGATTATTGTAGGGTACGAAACCACCTCAAAGTTATTATTTCAGATCGATCTATTCAAGAGTTCGTACTAGAATAACACCTTAAGACACATATCAACCAAAACCCTAATGTCACCTAGATACTCCAATGTCACCTCAAGTATCCGTGGGTATGATTATACGATATGCATCAAACAATCTCAGATTCATCTATTCAACCAACACAAAGTACTTCAAAGAGTGCCCCAAAGTTTCTACCGGAGAGTCAAGACGAAAACGTGTGCCAACCCCTATGCATAAGTTCACAAGCAGAACCCGCAAGTTGATCACCAAAACATACATCAGGTGGATCACGTGAATATCCCAATGTCACCACAGATAAGCACATGCAAGACATACATCAAGTGTTCTCAAATCCTTAAAGACTCAATCCGATAAGATCACTTCAAAGGGAAAACTCAATCCATTACAAGAGAGTAGAGGGGGAGAAACATCATAAGATCCAACTGTAATAGCAAAGCTCGCGATACATCAAGATCGTACCATCTCAAGAACACGAGAGAGAGAGATCAAACACATAGCTACTGGTACATACCCTCAGCCCCGAGGGTGAACTACTCCCTCCTCGTCATGGAGAGCGCCTGGATGATGAAGATGGCCACCGGAGAGGGATTCCCCCTCCGGCAGGGTCCCGAAACGGGTCTAGATTGGTTTTCGGTGGCTACAAAGGCTTCTGGCGGTGGAACTCCCGATATATTCTATTCCCCGATGTTTTTAGGGTATATGGACATATATAGGCGAAAGAAGTCGCTCAGGGGAGCCACAAGGGGCCCACAAGGGTGGGGGCGCGCCCAGGGGGGTAGGGCGGGCCTCCCTGCCTCGTGGCTTCCTCGAAGCTTCCCTGACGTCTACTCCAAGTCTCCTGGATTGCTTCTGTTCCAAAAATAACTCTCCCGAAGGTTTCATTCTGTTTGGACTCAATTTGATATTCCTTTTCTTTGAAACACTGAAATAGGCAAGAAAACAACAATTTGGGCTGGGCCTCCGGTTAATAGGTTAGTTTCAAAAATAATATAGAAGTGTTTAGCAAAGCCCATAAACATCTAAAACAGATAATATAATAGCATGAATACTTCATGAATTATAGATATGTTGGAGACGTATCACTCCATAACCGAGAAACATTTCCTTAGTCCTCTTAGGTAACTATGGATAATTTTGACAGCTGTCCAGTGATCTACTCCTGGATCACCATTATACCCCTTGCCAAACTCATGGCAAGGTACACAATAGGTCTAGTACACAACATGGCATACTTTATAGAACCTATGGCTGAGGCATAGGGAATGACTTTCATTCTGTCTTTATCTTCTACCGTGGTCGGGTTTTGAGTCTTACTCAACTTCACACCTTGCAACACAGACAAGAACCCTTCCTTTGACTGATTTATTTTGAACTTATTCAAATTCTTTTGCCAAGGAATATACTTAGTGGAAGTCCTATTAAGCATCTCGATCTATACCTATATATCTTGATGCCCAATATGTAAGTAGCTTCACTGAGGTCTTTCATTGAAAAATTCTTATTCATGTATCCATTTATGCTATCCAGAAATTCTATAACATTTCCAATCAACAATATGTGATCCACATATACTATCAGAAATGCTATAGAGCTCCCACTCACTTTCTTGTAAATACAGGATTCACCGTAAGTCTGTATAAAACCACATGCTTTGATCACCTTATCAAAGTGTATGTTCCTACTCCGAGATGCTTGTACCAGTCCATAGATGGACCGCTAGAGCTTGCACACTTTGTTAGAACCTTTACGATCGACAAAACCTTCCTGTTGCATCATAGACAACTCTTCTTTAAGAAATCCATTAAGGAATGCATTTTTGACGTCCATTTGCAAGATTTCATAATCATAAAATGCGGCAATTGCTAACATGATTCAGATAGACTTAAGCATCGCTACAGGTGATAAAGTCTCATCGTAGTCAACTCCTTGAACTTTTTGAAAACCTTTCGTGACAAGTCGAGCTTTGTAGACAATAACATTACCATCAGTGTCAGTCTTCTTCTTGAAGATCCATTTATTCTCTATGGCTCGCCGATCATCAGGCAAGTCCACCAAAGTCCACACTTTGTTCTCATACATGGATCCTATCTTAGATTTCATGGCCACAAGCCATTTATCAGAATCTGGGCTCATCATAGCTTCTTCATAGTTCGTAGGTTCGCCATGGTCTAGTAACATGACTTCCAGAACAGGATTACCATACCACTCTAGTGCGGAACATGCTCTATTCGACCTACGAGGTCCAGCTGCAACTTGATCTGAAGTTTCATGATCATCATCATTAGCTTCCTCTCTAGTTAGTGTAGGCATCACGGGAACATATTTCTCTGATGTGCTACTTTCCAAATTGAGAGAAGGTACAATTACCTCATCAAGTTCTACTTTCCTCCCACTTAGTTCTTTTGAGAGAAACTCCTTCTCTAGAAAGGATCCATTTTTGGCAACAAAGATCTTGCCTTTTGAATCTGTGGTAGAAGGTGTACCCATTTGTTTCCTTAGGGTATCCTATGAAGACGCACTTCTCCGATTTGGGTTCGAGCTTATCAGTCTGAAGCCTTTTGACATAAGTGTCGCAACCCCAAATTTCAAGAAATGACAGCTTAGGTTTCTTGCAGAACCATAGTTCATACAATGTCGTCTCAACGGATTTAGACGGTGCCCTATTTAACGTGAATGCGGTTGTCTTTAATGCATAACCCCAAAATGATAGTGGTAAATCGGTAAGAGACATCATAGATCGCACCATATCTAATAAAGTGCAGTTACGACGTTCGGACACACCATTATGATGTGGTGTTCCAGGTGGCGTGAGTTGTGAAACTATTCCACATTGTGTTAAATGAAGGCCAAACTCGTAACTCAAATATTTGCCTCCACGATCAAATCGTTGAAACTTTATTTTCTTGTTACGATGATTCTGCACTTCACTCTGATTTTTTTAACTTTTCAAATGTTTCAGACTTGTGTTTCATCAAGTAGATATACCCATATCTGCTCAAATCATCTGTGAAGGTTAGAAAATAACGATATCCTCCACGTGCCTCAATACTCATTGGACCGCATACATTGGTATGTATTATTTCCAGTAAGTCATTAGCTCGCTCCATTGTTCCGGAGAACGGAGTTTTAGTAATCTTGCCCATGAGGCATGGTTCGCAAGTATCAAATGATTCATAATCAAGTGATTCCAAAATCTCATCTGCATGGAGTTTCTTCATGCGCTTTACACCAATATAACCTAAACGGTAGTGCCACAAGTATGTTGTAATATCATTGTCAACATTGCATCTTTTTGGCATCAATATTATGAATATGTGTATCACTACGATCGAGATTCAATAAATATTCACATTGGGTGTATGACCATAGAAGGTTTTATTCATGTAAACAGAATAACAATTATAAATGAATAAACGTATTGCAATAAACATGATCTAATCATATGCACGCTCAACGCAAACACCAAATAACATCTATTTAGGTTCAACACTAATCCCGAAGGTAGAGTGAGTGTGCGATGTTGATCATATCAACCTTGGAATCAATTCCAACACTCATCTTCACCTCGCCCTTAACTAGTCTCTATTTATTCTGCAACTCCTATTTCGAGTTACTAATCTTAGCAACTAAACCGATATCAAATACCCAAGGGTTACTATTAATACTAGTAAGGTACACATCAATAACACGTATATAAAATATACCTTTGTTTACTTTGCCATCCTTCTTATCTGCCAAGTATTTGGGGTAGTTCCATTTCCAGTGACCATTTGCTTTGTAGTAGAGGCACTCAGTTTCAGGCTTGGGTTTAGCTTTGGGCTTCTTCATGGGAGCGGAAACTTGCTTGCCATTCTTCTTGAAGTTCCCTCTCTTTCCCTTTTCCCTTTTTCTTGAAACTAGTGGTCTTGTTAACCATTAACACTTGATGTTCTTTCTTGATTTCTACCATCGCCGATTTCAGCATCGCGAAGAGCTCGGGAATCATTTTCGTCATCCCTTGCATATTATAGTTCATCACAAAGTTATAGTAGCTTGGTGATAGTGACTAGAGAACTTTGTCAATCACTATCTTATCTGGAAGATTCACTCCCACTTGATTCAAGTGATTGTAGTACCCAGACATTCGGAGCACATGCTCACTGGTTGAGCTATTCTCCTCCATCTTGTAGGCGAAGTACTTGTCAGAGGTCTCATACCTCTCGATACGGACATGAGTCTGAAATACCAATTCCATCTCTTGGAACATCTCATATGCTCCGTGGCGTTCAAAATATTTTTGAAGTCCCAGTTCTAAGCCGTAAAGAATGGTGCACTAAACTATCAAGTAGTCATCATGTCAAGCTTGCCAAACGTTCATAACGTCTGCATTTGCTCCTGCAACAGGTCTGTCACCTACTGGTGCATCAAGGACATAATTCTTTTGTGCAGCAATGAGGATAATCCTTAGATCATGGACCCAGTCCGCATCATTTCTACTATCATCTTTCAACTTATTTTTTCTATAGGAACATATCAAAAACAGGGGAGCTAAATCGCGAGCTATTGATCTACAACATAGATATGCAAAACACTATTTAAGACTAAGTTCATGATAAATTTAAGTTCACTTAATCAAATTACTTAAGAACTACCACTTAGATAGACATCCCTCAAGTCATATAAATGATACGTGATCCAAATCAACTAATCCATGTCCAATCATCACGTGAGATGGAGTAGTCATCAATGGTGAACATTTCTATGTTGATCATATCTACTATATGATTCACGTTTGACCTTTTGGTCTCCAGCGTTCCGAGGCCATGTCTATACATGCTAGGCTCGTCAAGTTTAACCCAAGTATTCCGCATGTGCAAAACTGTCTTGCACCCGTTGTATGTGAAACGTAGAGCCTATCACACCCGATCATCATGTGGTGTCTCAACACTACGAACTGTAGCAACAGTGCATACTCAGGGAGAACACTTTTACCTTGAAATTTAGTTAAGGGATCATCTTATAATGCTACTGCCGTACTAAGCAAAATAAGATGCATAAAGGATAAACATCACATGCAATCAAAATATGTGACAATATATGGCCATCATCATCTTGTGCTTTTGATCTCCATCTCTAAAGCATCTTCATGATCTCCATCGTCACCGGCTCGACACCTTGATCTCCAACATAGCGTCGTGGTCGTTGAGGGAGTCTAGGATTATGGGCTCCTCGAGCGTCCGGGCTAAGTGATATGGGTCGGACTAATGGGCCGTGGAGATACAAGACGAAAGACTTTCCCCGTGTCCGTATCTGACTCTCCTTGGCGTGGAAGGCAAGCTTAGAGTGCGGATATGAAGATTCCTTTCTCTGTAAACCGACTCTATACAAACCCTAATCCCCTCCGGTGTCTATATAAACCAGAGGGTTTAGTCCGTAGAGGCAATCGCAATCATAATCATATAGGCTAGACAATTAGGGTTTAGCCATTACGATCTCGTGGTAGATCAACTCTTGTAACCCTTATACTCATCAACGTCAATCAAGCAGGAAGTAGGGTATTACCTCCATCAAGAGGGCCCAAACCTGGGTAAACATCGTGTCCCCTATCTCCTGTTACTTTTGATCCTTAGATGCACAGTTTGGGACCCCCTACCTGAGATCTGCCGATTTTTGACACCGACATCGGTGCTTTCATTGAGAGTTCCACTGTGCCATCATCGAAAGGCTCGACGGCTCCATCAATCATCTACAACAATGCTGCCGCTAAGGAGATTTTTCTTCCTGACCAGATCTTTGTATTCGGCGGCTTCGCACTATGTGCCAACTCGGTTGGCCACCTGGAGTAGATCGACGGCTATGCCCCTGGTCACCAGATCAGTTTTGGAAATCTGAACTATGTCGCGGATATCCTAGGAGACTGGATCTTCCAAGGGTTCGCGGCCTCAACCACCGCTCCGACCTTAGATCCGGAGCACGTCATCAGGTCCAAAGACGGGAGTCCAGAGCCCGCCGAACTTTCTGCGGTCTCAGAGATCAACACCGGAAAACCAGAGAGAATAGCGTCTCCGGCAATCATTGCAAAGCCGGACTCTTCTCCGTACACTAATTCCGAACCCTGGAGGCCCGCGTCATGCGAGGTTGGCCCAGAAACTTCTGACCCCGTCCAAACCCCACTCTTAAACGAGGCTCTGGACTTAATGCGACCCCTCGTCATCACAGAGGAACCGCTTCTGAATTTTACTTCCTACCCACCACCCACTTCATAGCCATTGTCGAGGACTTAACCGACATGCTTGATTATGCCTCCGAAGACATCGATGGTATGGAAGATGATGCCGGAGAGGAGCAGGCCCAAAACCCGTCGGTCACCGGATGTTGGACGGCCACCTCCTCGTATGACATATACATGGTGGATACACCTAAAAACAGCGACGGCGATGATGAGAAAAACCCAGTCGAGGACGAACCCCTAAGATACCGCCGAAACATCGACGTCAGCGGCGCTGCTCTAAATCGTGTCATGGTAAGAACAGCAATACCAGCACCGAAGACAATGATACTCCGGAGAATGCCGAAGACCAGGAAGACCCCATCGAACCAACATCTGAACATGATGATCGGGAGGACGGGCAAGTTGACCCTGACAAGCAAGCACGGAACGAAGACTCGGAAGACAGCAACTATCTGCCACTCTTTGAAGATGACATGAGCCTCGGTGACAAAGATTTTATCGTGCCAGAGGAACCCCTCAAACCAGAGCACTGATACGTCTCCGACGTATCTACTTTTCCAAAAACTTTTACCCTTGTTTTGGACTCTAACTTGCATGATTTGAATGAAACTAACCCGGACTGACGCTGTTTTCAGCAGAATTACCATGGTGTTATTTATGTGCAGAAACAAAAGTTCTCGGAATGACCTGAAACTTCATGAAACAACTTTTCGGAAATAATAAAAAATCCTTGCAAAAGATGAAGACCAGGGGGCCCACCACCTGTCCACGAGGGTGGGGGCGCGCCTGCCCCCCTAGGGCGCGCTCCCCTACCTCGTGGGCCCCTTGGAGCTCCTCCGACCTCAACTCCAACTCTATATATTTGGTTTCGGGGAGAAAAAAATCAGGGAGAAGGATTCATCATGTTTTACGATATGGAGCCGCCGCCAAGCCCTAAAACCCCTCGAGAGGGCTGATCTGGAGTCCGTTCGGGGCTCCGGAGAGGGGAATTCATCGCCATCGTCATCATCAACCATCCTCCACCACCAATTTCATGATCCTCACCGCCGTGCGTGAGTAATTCCATCGTAGGCTTGTTGGACGGTGATGGGTTGGATGAGATTTATCATGTAATAGAGTTAGTTTTGTTAGGGTTTGATCCCTAGTATCCACTATGTTCTGAGATTGATGTTGCTATGACTTTGCTATGCTTAATGCTTGTCACTAGGGCCCGAGTGCAATGATTTCAGATCTGAACCTATTATGTTTTCATCAATATATGAGAGTTCTTGATCCTATCTTGCAAGTCTATACTCACCTATTATGTGTTATGATCCGTTAACCCCGAAGTGATAATAATTGGGATACTTACCGGTGATGACCATAGTTTGAGGAGTTCATGTATTCACTATGTGCTAATGCTTTGTTCCGATACTCTATTAAAAGGAGGCCTTAATATCCCTTAGTTTCCATTAGGACCCCGCTGCCACGGGAGGGTAGGACAAAAGATGTCATGCAAGTTCTTTTGCATAAGCACGTATGACTATATTCGGAATACGTGCCTACATTACATTGATGAATTGGAGCTAGTTCTGTGTCACACTAGGTTATGACTGTTACATGATGAACCGCATCCGACATAATTCTCCATCACCGATCCATTGCCTACGAGCTTTCCATATATTGTTCTTCGCTTATTTACTTTTCCGTTGCTATTGCTATCATCACTATAAAATACCAAAAACATTACTTTTGCAATTGTTACCTTTTGCTACCGTTACCACTACTATCATATTACTTTGCTACTAAATACTTTGCTGCAGATATTAAGTTTCCAGGTTTGGTTGAATTGACAACTCAGCTGCTAATACTTGAGAATATTCTTTGGCTCCCCTTGTGTCGAATCAATAAATTTGGGTTGAATACTCTACCCTCGAAAACTGTTGTGATCCCCTATACTTGTGGGTTATCAAGACTATTTTCTAGCACCATTGCCGGGGAGGCATAGCTCTATTCTTTGAGTCACTTGGGATTTATATCTGCTTATCATTATGAAGAACTTGAGAGATCCAAAAACCAAGATTTATCCGTCAACTACGAGGGGAGGTAAGGAACTGCCATCTAGCTCTGCACTTGATTCACCTTCTGTTTTGAGTAAGCTTGCGACACCTAAACCTGCTTCTGCTATTCGTTCTGATATGTTGCATGTTATTGATGATGCCACTTCTGCTATGCATGATACTTATGATGAAACTACTTCTATGCTTGATACTACTGTGCCACTTGGTGAATTTCTTGATGAACAACTTGCTAGGGTTAGAGAGAATGAAAATGTTGAATCTGATAATACTGATGAAAGTGATGATGAAGACTCACCTGTTATTCCTAAGGGTTATGTTTTTGATAAAGAAGCTTCTTTAGCTATTTTAGCTTGCAAAGATAGATACGAACTCAAGAGGTTATTAGTTAAATGGAAGCAACAATATCTTAATGCTAGAATGAAACCTGACCCTGCGTTTGCTACTTCACCTATCTGTGTCACTGATAAGGATTATGAATTCTCTGTTGATCTTGATATAATTACTTTGGTTGAATCTGATCCTTTTCATGGCTATGAATCTGAAACTGTTGTGGCACATCTTACTAAATTAAATGATATGGCCACCCTATTCACTAATGATGAGAGAACTCGCTACTTTTATATCCTTAAAATATTTCCGTTCTCATTAAAGGGTGATGCTAAGATATGGTTTAATTCTCTTGATCCTGGTTGTGTGCGTAGTCCCCAGGATATGATTTATTACTTCTCTGCTAAATATTTTCCTGCTCATAAGAAACAAGTTCCTTTAAGGGATATATATATATATATATATATATATATATATATATAATTTTGTGCAAATTGAAGAAGAGAGTCTCCCACAAGCTTGCGGGAGGCTTATCCAATTACTTAATGCTTTACCTGATCATCCTCTTAAGAAAAATGAAATACTTGATATCTTTTATAATGGACTAACGATGCTGCCAGAGATTACCTGGATAGTTGTGCTGGTTTTGTTTTCAGGGAAAGAACACCGGATGAAGCTGAAATTCTATTGAATAATATGTTGGCAAATGAAAATAATTGGACACTTCCTGAACCAATTCCTGAGCCTATTCCTAAACCAACTCTGAAGAAGAGGGGTATTCTATTTCTCAGTCCTGAAGATATGCAAGATGCAAAGAAATCTATGAAAGAAAAAGGTATTAAAGCTGAAGATGTTAAGAATTTACCTCCTATTGAAGAAATACACGGTCTTAATTTACCGCCTATTGAAGAAACATATGATCCAAATCCATCTCCTATTGAAGAAACTCATGGTCTTGATAACCCGACACAAGTAGTAAAAGTAAATTCTCTCTATAGATATGATAAAGCTGAAATCCCATTTACTAAGTTTGCTAGCCCATGCTTAGATGAGTTTGATAAATTTATGGCTAAGCAAGAAGATTTTAATGCTTATTTTGCTAGACAATTGAAATACAATTCAAATATGCTTGAACACTTGGGTGATTATATGGCTAATGTCAAAGGTGAACTTAAACTTATTAGTAAACATGCTTCTATGGTTACCACTCAAGTAGAACAAGTACTCAAAGCTCAAAATGACTGCTCAATGAATTGAATAGTAAGAATAATGATAATGTTGTTAGAGTTATGACTAGTGGTGGTAGAATAACTTAGGAACCTTTGTATCCTGAAGGCCACCCTGAGAGAATTGAGCATGATTCTCAGAGAAATAATATAGATGCACCTAGTCCTTCTAAAAGGAATAAAAAGAAAAATGATAGGACTTTGCATGCTTCTAGTGAACCTATTACTGAAACACCTGAGAATCCAAATGATATTTCTATTTCTGATGCTGAAACACAATCTGGCAATGAACCTAAAACTAGCGATAATGTTAATGATAATGTTCATGATGATGCTCAACCTAGTAATGATAATGATATAGAAATTGAACCTGCTGTTGATATTGATAACCCACAATCAAAGAATCAACGTTATGATAAGAAAGACTTTGTTGCTAGGAAACACGGTAAAGAAAGAGAGCCTTGGGTTCAGAAACCCATGCCTTTTCCTCCCAAACCATCCAAGAAAAAGGATGATGCGGATTTTGAGCGCTTTGCTAAAATGATTAGACCTATCTTTTTGCGTATGCGATTAACTGATATGCTCAAAACCAATCCTTATGCTAAGTACATGAAAGATATTATTACAAATAAAAGAAAGATACCGGAAGATGAAATTTCCACCATGCTTGCTAATTATACTTTTAAGGGTGGAATACCAAAGAAACTTGGAGATCCAGGAGTACCAACTATACCAAGGAAATTATGTTAAAACTGCTTTATGTGATCTTGGAGCCGGTGTTAGTGTTATGCCTCTCTCTTTATATCGTAGACTTGATTTGAATAAGTTGACACCTACTGAAATATCTTTGCAAATGGCTGATAAATCAACTGCTATACTTGTCGGTATTAGTATGTCTATTATTCTTGGAAGACCCTTTTTGAATACTGCAGGGGCTGTTATTGATTGCACTAAAGGCAATGTCACTTTTCATGTTAATGGTAATGAGCATACGGTACACTTTCTGAGGAAACAACCTCAAGTTCATAGTATCAACTCTATTGGAAAAATTCCATCGATTATATTTGGAGGTTTTGAATTTCCTCTTCCTACTGTCAAGAAGAAATATGATATTCTTATTATTGGGGATGTGCATATCCCCGCTGAGGTAACATAGTGTTATTCGAAATTTCTACCGGTTCCATGTTATTCAGAATGAGTTCGTTAACAAGACTTGATCAACCTTGTTAGTGGATTCCTTTTGATGATCATGAGAAGGATGAAACTAGAAGGCACAACCTTCTGTACCCTCCTTTTACTTTCTGTTATTTATATTAAATAAAATAAAAATAAGTATTTTCTGTTTGTTATCTGGATTATCCGTGCAATATAAAAATACCCCTAAAATCAAAGTTCTCCCAATGCCCTGAAATTTAAATATGATTTTTTCTAGAATATTTGAGAATATTTGGCACTAAGAACACAACAGGGGGGTCATCCACCTGGCCACGTGGGTGGAGGGCGCGCCCTACCCCCTGGGCGCGCCCCCTGCCTCGTGGGCCCATGGTGGACCTCCTCCACTTATTATTTCACCCATACACTCCTTCTTCCTCCCACAAACACGAATATCCAGCTCAAGCACGAGTTCTAGCTCATTTTGCTGCGATTTTCGATCTCCTAGCTCAAAGCATCTCTCACAAAACTGCTTGGGGAGATTGTTCTTTGGTATGTGACTCCTCCATTGGTCCAATTAGTTTTTGTTCTAGTGCTTTATTCATTGCAAATTTTTGCTGCTTAGGTGACCCTGTTCTTGAGCTTGCATGTCAAATTTATATGGTCAAAAGTAGTTTTGATGTATGATATAGGCCCTAGGCACTTGTAGGAGTAGTTGCTATCAATATTATTGAGTTTGGTTTACTTTTATTTTGAAGTTACTAAAAATTTCAGAATTTTTCAGAAAATAATGAAGAGACTTTTGAGGGGCACATCGAGTCGAAGCTCGAATGAAAAGGCACCGAAGCCCAAATATAATTTGCCTCGCACCGCGGAGCTTCAGTCGTGTGAATGGCCTTCCGATGATTTCTTGGGAGCAGTCGGGATTTATGAAGATTTTTATGAATTGAATGAGAATGCAGGCCTCACTGCCTTCCTCCACGACCGACGCGAATAGTATCTCTTACTCACAAATATCTTTGTGCAAAACTTTCATTTCCATTCTAGGAGCTCACCACCTACGATGGAGTTTTATTCATATGATGAGCATAAGGAGATGTCACTTTATGATTTTTGTCGGGTTTGTGTGATCCCTTTCGAGGGCAGCATAGAGGAACCACATCGAGGCGATGTGGATGGGTTTATTGATACCATCACTCTAGGGGAAACGAGGAAGGTTTCCGATTCATGAGTCACTAGCATACATTTTCCTGTTTTACGCTACTTTGCAATATTTGCTAGCCGTTGCTTAATTGGTCGTGGAAACTGTGGAAACCTTAGTGTTCCTGATATTATTATTTTGTTCCACGGTTTATTCAGTGATAACTCTGTTAGTATGGCTGGTATTATTGCTAAACGGTTAAGTCTGAACCGTACCAAAGGGCGCATCTTTAGAGGCATCTATGCTTCACGCCTAGCTGCACATTTTAACATTGCTGCCTCGTGTTTATTTAGATTATAAGAGTATGGTGGCACATGATTTTATTGTTAAGAATAGGGAAGGGGAGCTTAAATAAAATTGTTCTTTGATAAACATCATCCTGAGACTATTACCCTGCCTGCTCCTTCTCTGTTTGATTTATCTTCAGGCCAGTACCTTGTTCCGTTAGAGGCTATTCACGCCTACCGGAACCCTACATCAGCCACAGAGCCAGAGCCAGAACTACAAGTTGAGCCTCCACGACAGTATAATTACCATTGGGACCCGGAGATGATTGCCAACCAGTGGCAATCAAAGTCTTCTTCTTCGCAGTACGACCCCAACTATCATTATGGATATCCAGCGAGGCCAGTCGTGGCCATAGACCAACTTAGGAAAAAAGCCTAAGCTTGGGGGAGTACATATTTCTCACCGACATTACATTTATGTTCACACACTCATTGCTAGATGTCGGTGCTCATACTTTTTCATTGCATCATCCATGCTAGTTTATTTTCCTTTTTATGCTTTCTTCTTGTGTGTTTAATAAACCTTAAGAAAAACAAAAAAAATTAGTTGTAGCTTTTAATTAGTTTACTTTCCATGCTTGTAGTAGTAATTAAAAAGAAAACCCAAAAATATTTCCTGTTCTTCTTTTGCTTGTTGGGAGCTTTCCCGTGTAAATAGTTTTATTTCTTTTCTTTTCTTTGGGGGTCGATAGGAGAAGACCATGATTAAATTGTTGAAGTAGCTCTTATATGCATTATTGTTGATCTGACAAAAGAGCCCATATTGCCTTGTCTTCTCCTGTTTATTGAATGCTTGCAGATTCCAGCTTAGCCCAATGCACGTGCACTATTATTATTATTCACATCATTCGGTCGTGCAAGTGAAAGGCAATTATGGCGATATATGATGGACTAACTGAGATGAAAAAAGCTGGTATGAACTCGACCTCTCTTGTTTTTGTAAATATGATTAGTTCATCGTTCCTGATTCAGCCTATTATGAACAAACATTTTTGCAATGACAACTAGAGATCATAGTTTCTTGTGCCATGCTTGATTATCTAGGAGCTTATAATTGTTTACCTTGCGTGCCAACATGCTATTCAAATGGTTATGATGTGGTATGATAGGGTGGTATCCTCCTCTGAATGATTTAAGTGACTTGACTCGGCGCATGTTCACGCACGTAGTTGAAACAAAATCAATATAGCCTTCATGATATTTATGTTCATGGTGGATTATATCCTACTCATGCTTGCATTCGATGTTGATTAATTTTAATGCATGTTCATGATTGTTGTCGCTCTCTAGCTAGTCACTTCCCAGTCTTTTGCTAGCCTTCACCTGTACTAAGCGGGAATACTGCTTGTGCATCCAACTCCATAAACCCCAAAGTTATTCCATATGAGTCCATCATACCTACCTATATACGGTATCTACCTGCCGTTCCAAGTATGTATGTGCCAAACTCTAAATCTTCAAATAAATATCCTGCCTTGTATGCTCGAATAGCTCATGTATCAACTAGGGCTGTCCGTATCTTCCATGTTAGGTGGGTTATTCTCAAGAGGAGTGGACTCCGCTCCTCACTCACGAGAAAAATGGCTGGTCACCAGGATGACAGTCCCATGCTTTATGCAAACTAAATCAAAATAATTGCAAACAAAAGTCCCCCTGGGATTCTTGTTAGTTGTAGGCACTCGTTGTTTCGAGCAAGCCATCGATTGATGCTTGTTGGTGGAGGGGGAGTATAAAATTTACCATTCTGTTTGGGAACCGCCTATAATGTGTGTAGCATGGAAGATATTGCCATCTCTTGGTTGTTATGTTGACAATGAGAGTATACCACTCAAAATATTATTCACCTCTGTTTCAAAACCGAGCTCTGGCACCTCTACAAATCCCTGCTTCCCTATGCGAAGGGCCTATCTATTTACTTTTATATTGAGTCATCATCCTCTTATTAAAAAGCACCAGTTGAAGAGCACCGCTGTCATTTGCATTCATTACTGTTAGTTTACATTGAGTATGACTTGACTGGATCTCTTTTACCATGAATTACAATGTCTAGTCAGTCCTTGATCTTTAAAGGTGCTCTGCATTTATGTTTTGCGGTCTCAGAAAGGGCTAGCGAGATACCATCTTGTTATATCATATTATGATTGTTTTGAGAAAGTGTTGTCATCCGAGATTTATTATTATTGCTCGCTAGTTGATTATGCCATTGATATGAGTAAACATGAGACCTATGCGTTATTGTGAATATGGTTAGTTCATAATCTTTGCTGAAAACATGAATTCTAGCTTTACATATTTACAACAACAAGAGCAAACAGAGTTTGTAAAAGTTTTTCTTTATCACTTTCAGTTTGTCAACTGAATTGCTTGAGGACAAGCAAAGGTTTAAGCTTGGGGGAGTTGATACGTCTCCGACGTATCTACTTTTCCAAACACTTTTGCCCTTGTTTTGGACTCTAACTTGCATGATTTGAATGAAACTAACCCGGACTGACGCTGTTTTTAGCAGAATTACCATGGTGTTATTTATGTGCAGAAATAGAAGTTCTCGGAATGACCTGAAACTTCACTGAACAACTTTCCGGAAATAATAAAAAATCCTTGTAAAAGATGAAGACTAGGGGGGCCACCACCTGTCCACGAGGGTGGGGGCGTGCCTGCCCCCCTAGGGCGTGCCCCCTACCTCGTGGGCCCCCTGGAGCTCCTCCGACCTCAACTCCAACTCTATATATTTGGTTTCAGGGAGAAAAAACCAGGGAAAAGGATTCATCGCGTTTTACGATACGGAGCCGCCGCCAATCCCTAAAACCTCTCGGGAGGGCTGATCTGGAGTCCGTTCGGGGCTTCGGAGAGGGGAATTCGTCGCCATCATCATCATCAACCATCCTCCATCACCAATTTCATGATGCTCACCGCCATGCGTGAGTAATTCCATCATAGGCTTGTTGGACGGTGATGGGTTGGATGAGATTTATCATGTAATCGAGTTAGTTTTGTTAGGGTTTGATCCCTAGTATCCACTATGTTCTGAGAATGATGTTGCTATGACTTTGCTATGCTTAATGCTTGTCACTAGGGCCCGAGTGTCGTGATTTCAGATCTGAACCTATTATGTTTTCATCAATATATGAGACTTCTTGATCCTATCTTGCAAGTCTATAGTCACCTATTATGTATTATGGGTAGGACAAAAGATGTCATGCAAGTTCTTTTGCATAAGCACGTATGACTATATTCGGAATACATGCCTACATTACATAGATGAATTGGAGCTAGTTGTGTGTCATGCTAGGTTATGACTGTTACATGATGAACTGCATCCGGCATAATTCTCCATCACCGATCCATTGCCTATGACCTTTCCATATATTGTTCTTCGCTTATTTACTTTTCCGTTGCTATTGCTATCATCACTACAAAATACCAAAAACATTACTTTTGCTACCGTTACCTTTTGCTACCGTTACCACTACTATCATATTACTTTGCTACTAAATACTTTGCCGCAGATATTAAGTTTCCAGGTGTGGTTGAATTGACAACTCAGCTGCTAATACTTGAGAATATTCTTTGGCTCCCCTTGTGTCGAATCAATAAATTTGGGTTGAATACTCTACCCTTGAAAACTGTTGTGATCCCCTATACTTGTGGGTTATCAAGCACTTTAAGCGTCGGCTAATAGCCATAGCTAGAAGCCTAAAACAGAAATAGAAGAAGCTTCAACCTGACCAAGACCTGCTCAATGACAGATGGACCAACGTCCTGGCAGCCGAAGAATACGGCCTTGAACACCCAACAAAGAGTTACCCAAAGTGTAACCTGCTACCCCAATTCGATGACAAGGCGCTGGAGCCTATACCACCCGTGTGTAACACGGCTGACGGACCCGACCACCCATCGCGTGGTTGGGATAGAATGGCAACTCAAGCCGAACACCAACCCGCACCACCTCCCCGCAAAAGCAGAGAAACAATAGCTCGAGGATACACATACGACCTACGACAGGACCTGGAAAATAGAGCAGGTCAGACCAGGTCAATCTACGGATCGCGGGGGCGTGCTCCGGCGTGAGAGGAGGGCTATGAAGCCTGGTGCGATAAACATAACCAACCCCAGGCTGAAAACCGCATACGGACTCCTTCCGAACTGCGTCGTGACATGGCTCGATACAGAGGTGCCGCACACCCCCTATGCTTCACCGATGAGGTAATGGAGCACGAGTTCCCTGAAGGGTTTAAACCCATGAACATCGAATGATACGACGACACAACAGATTCCACGGTATGGATTGAAGATTTTCTTCTCCACATTCACATGGCTCGCGGTGATGATCTACACGCCATCAAATACCTTCCCCTAAAACTCAAGGGGCCAGCTAGGCACTGGTTAAACAGCCTCCCAGAAAACTCTATTGGAAGCTGGGAAGACTTGGAAGATGCCTTTAGGGACAACTTCCAAGGCACTTATGTCCGGCCTCCAGATGCTGATGACCTCATTCATATAGTCCAATAGCCTGGAGAGTCGGCCAGGAAATTCTGGACCGGGTTCCTAATTAAAAAGAAACAAATTGTCGGCTGTCCGGATGCCGAAGACCTAGCAGCCTTCAAACAAAGCATCCGCAATGAATGGCTTGCCCGACACCTCGGCCAAGAAAAGCCGAAGTCCATGGCAGCCCTTACAACACTAATGAACCGCTTCTGTGCGGGCGAGGATAGCTGGCTAGACCGTAGTGGTAACAGTACCAGCGACCCCGGCACTTCCGAAGCCCGAAACGGCAACGGAAGACCCCGACGCAACAAACATAAGCGTCAGAGCAACAATGATGATACAGAGAATACAACAGTCAATGACGGATTCGGTGGCTCCAAAACCGGTCAACGGAAGTAGCCATTCAAACAAAACAAAGACGGTTCATCAAGCCCGGACCGAATACTTGATCGACCCTGCCAGATCCACGTCACCCCTAAGCCTGCCAACCACGCCAACAGAAGTTGTTGGGTCTTCAAATAGGCCGGCAAATTAAATGCCAGACATAAGGAGAAAGGGTCGCCTAGTGAGGATGACGACGAGGAACCTCGCGCACCGAAAACAGGGGGACAGAAGAAATTTCCCCCCAAAATCAAAACGGTGAACATGATATACGTCACCCATATCCCCAAGAGGGAGCGCAAGACCGCGCTAAGGGACGTCTATGTGATAGATCCAGTCACCCCAAAATTCAACCCATGGTCGGCCTGTCCGACCACCTTCGATCGCAGGGACCATCCGACCAGTATCCATCATGGAGGTTCGGCCACATTGGTCCTTGATCCAATCATCGATGGATTCCACCTTACGCGAGTCCTCATGGACGGCGGCAGTAGCCTTAACCTACTCTATCAGGACACAATCCGCAAGATGGTTATTGATCTGTCAAGAATCAATCCCACTAAAACTACCTTTAAAGGAGTGATACCCGGTGTAGAGGCCCGCTGCACGGGCTCAATCACATTGGAAGTGGTCTTCGGTTCGCCAGACAACTTCCGCAGTGAAGACTTGATCTTCGATATCGTCCCCTTCCGCAGTGGCTACCATGCATTGCTCGGACGAACCGCGTTTGCTCGCTTCAATGCAGTCCCGCACTATGCCTATATCAAACTCAAGATGCCTAGACCACGCGGAGTTATAACAGTGAATGGAAACATGGAACGCTCCCTCCATACTGAGGAGCACACTGTGGCCCTGGTAGTGGAAGTACAGGGTGGCCTAATCAAGCCAACTATTACGTTAGCGGCCAAGTCCTCGGACACTGTCAAACAAGTCCGGACTACCCCACTGTACGACAGTCCAGCTCGTCAGGAGCTCGATTAGCAATTCGGCCTCCATCTCATCCCCTACCAAATTGTGGCATATGTACCATGCATACATAATTACGCACTAAAAATACCATGGGAATGGATGGAGGCATAATAAGGACAATGTTTGCAATACGGCTAGACCCTATCAGGACACTCACATTTCCCTTTTTCTTTCCTTTTTTTCCAGGTTCCTTACAACCCACACCACCCTTTCGATGGTACCAAGGCCTCTTTCCGTGGCCTATTACACCGGTCAATGATCCTCTCGAAGGACAACATACCAAGGAGCAAAGAAGCATAGACGCGTGCCAGAGTACCTAAAGGATCCTTAAAGATCACCTCGTTCGCTTTCAGGATGCATGAACAGCTTCCCCTTGTGTTCGGCATGTAAAATAGCCTTGTCGCTTATTGCACTATTTGTATCAATACGTTTCGACGTATCAATCAGACTACATTGGAAACATTTTTTAGCCCAAACCTACGTGGCGTTGGCTTATCTCTTAACATATGTTTCCCTATTTTTGTCTGATTATCATGCACACCTTGGTATGACCTAAATTGCCAGGGGCTTTATTAATCTGCGTACATCTTTTAAATACTAAAACAAAGTCCGAACACTTTAACAGTGTAATTCGGCGCCCCAAATATAGCATTATATGCATTGGCTCCGAATCATGTCTTTGGTCAATAGTTGGGTTGCCCGGCTCCTGTGCTTGCTACCTTACATTCCATCTAATCGGCTAGGGTAGTAAAGGGAGAACTACTGTGATTGTGTTTCTGGTTTACCCGGACAAACACCTCAGTAGAGAAAGCCAAAAACTGACTGTCATGATACAGAGAGAGTTGGTCAGCTATTCGGCGACCAAGTATAAATCTCTTGCAATTTTCTCCACATTATGCGATAGGCCGGCCTTCACCCGCTCGGGTATTTATAGCACCCAAGTTCGGGTAATCGAACAATACTAGGGGCTGCGCCTGCACTCCCATTATAAAACTCCTATGGCTAAGTGAGGGCGATAAAGCCACATAGTCCGATTGCCTAGTTCGCCGCACTAACACCTCCTTCACGGACCAATAAGTTGGGTCAAACGTGTTTACATGTCATACCGAACACCCCCGTACTACCTACGAGGGGGCTGAAGCCGATGACTAGCCAACTCTCAGATGTCTTAAATAGCCGCACATGAGAAGATATTTTTAAAATAAGCAACATATCATACCTAGGCCTTGTTTCATGCTACAGGATTAAACAACATAGATACATTCATTCAAAAATGATATCCTTTGAACATTAGCCCTCTACAATGCGGGATCCTTTCAGGACATCATCAAAGTATCGCTCTGGCGTGCAGCGCTCTTTGCTTGTGGGCGGTCCCTCGGTTGCAAGCTTGGTGGCGTCCGTCTTCACCCACTGCACCTTGACACGGGCGAAGGCCATCCGCACACCTTCGATGCAGACCGACCGCTTCACGACATCAAGCCGAGGGCAGGCACTAACCACCCGCTTCACGAGACCGAAGTAGCTACTGGCATGGGTTCGGCGGGCCAAAGACGGATTATCAAATCCCTCGGCCAATTCAGCCACCCTATGCAGTTCGGTCCATTGCTTCAGCTGATCGCTAAGGGGCACAGGATGCTCTGGCGCAAGGTACTGCGACCAGAACATTTTCTCCATTGAGCTCCCCTCTTCGGCCCGGAAGAACTCCGCAACATCAGCAACACTCCGGGGCAGGTCCACAAACACTCCTGGAGAACTCCAAATCTGGGTTAGAAATATATACCTTTTCTTAACAAATTTGCTCTGCATGTTAAAGGCCTTACCCGCCGCAATTTGCCTTGCCTCTTGGATCTCCCGGACAACGCTTTGGGCTTCGGCCCGGGATTCTTGTGCACTGTGGGGTGCCTTGGCAAGTTCTGAATTTTGCTCCGAACTCTTGCGCTCTAAGGACTCGCATCTGCCTATGGCATCCTTGAGCTCCTGCTGGACTTCCTCCACTCGCGTTTCATGTTTAAGGCGGGAGGCTTGCTCCTCCTCCGCCTCCTTCCTGGCCTCGTCCAGCGCACTCTTGAGGGCCTCGACCTTAGACGTGTCAGCTGCAAACATAATCACAAAACTCATTCAGATAACACATAAGAGCTGGCACCATTTCAGACATGTTCTCGGTATCACATACCTTGTTTTTGTTCTAACTTCCGCCTTAGCTCGGACGCGTCGGCAGCATGGGCAGCTGACGCTTGTTTTGCAGCCTGTTTGTTCAAACAGATATGTATGTTAACCCCTTGCGTGAGTTATTAGATCCTCTATTCGGTTTTTCCTTCCGAACATCAAACAGAGTCTCATGGGCTAGTATCTATAAACAAGCATCCTTTTTATACAACTAAAAGATACTGTAAAGCACATACCTCAAAGCCTCTTAAAAGGCTAGTGTAGGCTTTTCGCTCAGTCCGCTTTTCGCGGACTGAACCTTATCAATCACCGTACCCATAAGGGTACGATGTTCTTCCACAATGGCGGCACTCTGAAGTGCTCTCACCAAAGTGTCTGACGCCTCCGCATAGACATAAGTTGCCGGTGTAGTAGGTGCGCCCCCTTCTCGCAAAGAGGGTTGCTCATCTGTTTCCGGAACCGTGTGGGTTTCCAAAATGACATTTGGTTGGGGGCCAAACTGGACATGGCCCCCGTCTCCAGTCTCCATGGCGGTCGGTTCCCCCATGTTCTCGACAGCCGAAGTGTCACCCTCCGGCACCGTCTTGGCAGCCTTCAGCACCTCTCCCTGTTTCAGAAGGGTCCTTTGGGCTGACACCTCGGTGTTATCCGCGACAGTGGGGGAGGAAGCTGGTGGAGGCTATTCACTCGCCATCATCATGTTCGGACCCAGCGAATTCCCGAAAGATGAGGATCGCTAGGGGAGGACCTTAATCGGACTGCAACATACAATATAAATGCATTACATCTATAAGCCAGAAAAGTCGGACATATATATATATATATATATATATATATATATATATATATATATATATATATAACTTTGAGTACTTGCGATCCGGCCAGGGGCTTCGGCCCTGAGGCGCCACTCGTCGGCGTCTGATTCGGAGTCATCCGTAAGGGCGTCCTCCCTTTCTTGGATGCCTCTGCCTCTAGATTGGCGGAGGCTACCCTTTTCTTCTTCCCCCCCTTAGGGGGGAGTTTCTCTCTTCCTCCTCCTCTTCCTCTTCGTCAGGGGAGGAGAGGGTTCTGGTGTCCCCGGAGACTACGTCCGAAGCACCCTTACGGCGGAGGCCACTCTTGGCCTCCTTGCCCTTCCCCTTGGCTTTCTTTTCTGGCGCCTGGTATGGTGCCGGGACCAGCATCCTCGTCAATAGAGGAATAGCTGGGTCTTCGGGCAGCGGAGCTGGACAGTGAATTCGGTCCGCTTTCTTCGTCCAGCCCTGCAAAAGTAAATGGAGGGTTAGTGTGCTCCTTGGATTCACAAAGTAAGCTTATCAAAGAACTTACGGGGGTCGAAGTGTGGGTGCTATCATAGTCGAGGTCTTCGGTTGCCTCCGGCCATGACTTATGGGTCTTGAACAGCAGCTTCCACATGTCTTCGTGCTTCATGCCGAAGAACCGCTACAGGGTCTGGGGACTGCCCGGGTTGAACTTCAACATGGGCTCTTGACGCGCCTGACAGGGGAGAATCCGGTGGAAGAGCGTCACCTAGATCACGCTGGCGAGGCTGGTATTTTTATCTACCATGCTCTTGATGCGCTTCTGCAGCACCGTTACCTCGTCAGATGATGCCCAGTCCAGGCCCTTGTTGAGCCAGGATGCCAGCCGCATTGGGGTCCCAGACTTGAACTCCGCACGAGCAACCCATGTGGAGTCATGGGGATAGGTGACATAGAACTACCCTTGCTGCCATCCCTTCACGGTCTCCACGAAGGTTCCCTGGGGCCAAGTGACGTTGGGCAGTTTTCTCACCATAGCGCCACCGCAATCCGGCCATCCACCATTTTCGGCTTCACGTTGAAGACCATGAGCCATAGCCTAAGTGGGGGGAAATGCGGAGGAATGCCCCACATACGACGATAAACGCCGAAATGTTGAGGAAAGAATTTGGGGCTAGATCATGGAAATCTAGCCTATAGTAAAACATGAGGCCACGGACGAAAAGATGAAGGGGAAACCCCAGTCCATGAAGAAAATGAGGGATAAACAATACCCTCTCGTCGGGCTTTGGAGTGGGGATGATCTGCTTTTTGGCTGGAAGCCGGTGGGCGATCTCCTTGGCCAGGTACCCAGCTTCTTGGAGTTCCTTGATGTTTTTCTCCATGACGGAGGAAGCCATCCACTTGCCCTGTGCTCCGGATCCGGACATGGCTAGAGTAATTTCTAGGAATGGAGAGGATTGAAGCTTGGGCACTGGAGCTTGAGGGCAGATGGGCTGAGGAAGGGGAAGGCGTGGGGTAAAAAGGGGGAATCTTATCTCCTTATAAAGGCAGTGAATATCATGCGTCCCCCACGAGCCTTAAAGCTCACCTATTTCCAAGAGGTCGTGCGAAACGACATGGTTGGTTTTCCCAAACCCGTATTGATGAGAATCCCATAATAAGGGGCATGATCTCTGCTTTGACAAGACGTGTCATCGGTGGTTGCGTCTCGAAACGCGAAACAGGAGGCTGGAAAACGGTTTGAAATAATAAAATTGCCGGACATAACGTCTCACCAGTGAAATCTTCAGAAGACAGAACTTATCTGTATTCTGCCCTTGTAATTCAGAGGTATGAGTGTTGTACAGAGCCGGATATAGTGCTGACGATCAACTGCTTTTAAGTGTTCGGTGGAGGAACCCGCCTTGCAATGCCGAAGACAATCTGCACGCCGGACACATCATCATTGAAGACTGGTTCAGGGGCTACTGAGGGAGTCCAGGATTATGGGCTCCTCGAGCGTCCAGGCTAAGTGATATGGGCCAGACTAACGGGTCATGGAGATACAAGACGAAAGACTTTCCTCGTGTCCGGATGGGACTCTCCTTGGCGTGGAAGGCAAGCTTAGAATGTGGATATGAAGATTCCTTTCTCTGTAAACCGACTCTATACAAACCCTAGTCCCCTCTGGTGTCCATATAAACCGAAGGGTTTAGTCCATATAGGCAATCACAATCATAATCATATAGGCTAGACAATTAGGGTTTAGCCATTACGATCTCATGGTAGATGAACTCTTGTAATCCTTATACTCATCAAAGTCAATCAAGCAGGAAGTAGGGTATTACCTCCATCAAGAGGGCCCGAACCTGGGTAAACATCGTGTCTCCTGTCTCCTGTTACCTTCGATCCTTAGACGCACAGTTCGTGACCCCCTACCCGAGATCTGCCGGTTTTGACACCGACAGTCGTCTCGCCAACTATTGCTTCTACAACTATTGCTAACACATAGTGACAAAGTAAAGCAATTACATGGCGTTTGCATTTCATACAATAAAGAGACAACCATAAGGCTCCTTCCGGTTGTTAGATATCTTACAAGACATGATCATCTCATACAATAACGTTTATCACATCATGTCTTGACCATATCACATCACAACATGCCCTGCAAAAACAAGTTAGACGTATTCTAATTTGTTGTTGCAAGTTTTACGTGGCTGTTACGGGCTTCCAGCAAGAACCATCCTAACCTACGCATAAAAGCACAACGGTGTTTCGTCAAGTTTGCTGTTTTAACCTTCTTCAAGGACCGACCGCAGTCAAATTCGATTCAACTAAAGTAGCAGAAACATACACCCGCCAGTCACCTTTATGCAAAACTAGTTGCATGTCTGTCGATGGAACCGGTCTCATGTGCGTGGACATGTAAGGATGGTCCGGGCCGCTTCATCCCTCTATACCGCCGAATCAAAATAAGATGCTGGTGGTAAGCACTAGGACTATCACCGCCCACAACTCTTTGTGTTCTACTCGTGCATATCATCTACGCATAGACCTGGCTCGGATGCCACTGTTGGGAATCATTGCATGGAAAGCAAAAAATTGTCAACGCACACACAATGATCTATCCATGGAGATGCATAGCAACGAGGGGGAGAGTGTGTCTACGTACCCTCGTAGACCGAAAGCGGAAGCGTTTGAAAATACGGTTGATGTAGTCGAACTTCTTCTAGCTCCGACCGATCAAGCACCGAATGTACGGCACCTTTGAGTTTTGCACACGTTCAGCTCGGTGACGTCCCTCGCCTTCTTGATCGAGCAAGGCGTCGAGGTAGTAGATGAGTCCCGTCAGCACGACAACATGGTGACGGTGATGGTGAAGTGATCCGCGCAGGGCTTCGTCTAAGCACCGCGAGAATATGACCGGGGGTGTAAACTGTGGAGGGGGGCATCACACACGGCTAACAATTGATGTTGTGTGTTCTAGGTGCTCCTCCCCCCCCACACACACACAGATATATATATATATATATATATATATATATATATAGAACTCCTCTTCTGTACTCCTGGGAGTATGTACTCCCATTCTCAATATACCTCATATACGCATTAATTATACCTCTTTATTATTCTCAATATACTTCATTAAATATTCTAAGATACCCTAATACGAGTTTTGTTGAAAAAATATCATCTGCGATGTACTTTTTGTAATATACCTTTTTCACGTACAAACACATCAGTATATATGTAAACATTTAAAAATATGTAGACTCATATGAATTTTTTCATGGAACTCATTTTGGGGTATCTAATAATTACTAATGAAGTATATTAAAAATAATAAAATGGTATAAAAGATTCATCTATGTGGTATATGAGAAGCGGGAGTACGTACTCACAGGAGTACACAACCATTTTCCTATATATATACATATATATATATATATAGAGAGAGAGAGGGGGAGTAGCACTATTCTAATCCTAGGATTAGAATAACTATTTGGATCACGGAGCGACCTATATAAATGCCGCGGAGTGGATCCCGAACTCCCGAAAAAAAACCAACCTCCCGCACCACCTTTGCCGATTCCACAACCTCCCGCACCACCTCTGTCGATTCCCCCGGCTCCCCCACCCTCCCATCATTGCCCCTGGATCCTACGTTGCGCAGATACTTCAGAAAGTGCGCGTATCCAGACGGATACTGCCCCGATACTCGGATACTGCCCCGATACTTCCCGATACGTATCCCGTAAGTATCCCTGGATATTTTGATATTAAAAAAAGAAAATAATGTTTGATACTCCTAGGATACTTCTGCCATACATTTTGGATACCTGAAACCCCTCGTTCGACGTGAAATCCTCTCAATAATAAAGGCGCACCTTTGAAGATTCCCAACATGGGCGTGATTTCATGTGAAAACATGTCTGTCGATGTTTTTTATTCAATTGAAAGGTTAGCAAGAGAGAGTCGATGCATTGATTGGAACATCATACCTGGTCAAATCTCACGGCCAATTAATGAAAGTGGACTAAGTGCAAGAAAAGAAAGGGGTAATCGTATTGAGGCATGCTTTGACCTAGAAGCTCCTGAATTTTTTCTTCATATTTGTAATAATTAATATATATAACATCTATATATAAACGTATCCCCGTATCCATGTTTTTAGAAAATTGACGTATCGGGCGTATCCCCGTATCGCGTATCCGATACGTATCCAAGTATCCGTGCAACGTAGCCTGGATCTCGCCACTGCCCCCGGACCAACCCGCCTCCCGCCGCCGCCCCCAACCCCGACGCACCTCCTGCTTCCGACCACCCGACCCCAACGCCCACCTCCTGCCGCCGGCCACCAGACCCCAACGCCCACCCGCTTCCTGCCACCGAAGCCGCCGCCCCAACTCGCGAGCTCAGCCGCCGCCGGTGTAGCCCCCGCGCCCTGTTACCGGATCCACCGGTTGCAGCGACACGACACCCACCTCCGCCCCCTTCCCCCAGCGACCCCGACTCCGTACTGCATCGGGACACCGCCGGTGGCCTCGGATCTGAGCACTAACCACTAGTTCTGCGGATGCTCATGCGGGGGTTGTGCTACTCCAGCGGGCTCCTTCATCCTCGACCACGGCGCACCGACGATGCCCTCCTCCCTCTCGTTCCCTCTTCCATCCCCGAGCCCAAATCCGACGAGCTTGTCAGCCGGCGAGCCTTGCTGTCCCTACTGCTGCCACCACCCGATGTCCATCGTGCCTATCCGCGATATACCTGCAGCTAGAGGAGGGCTCGGCCTGCAGAAAAAGGAGGGCACGACCTGCAGCTGCATAGCCACATCCATCAAAGAAGATAGAGGCGGCTGGGTCATGGATCTTGCATGCGCCCCTCCGGCCAGGAGGCTGCCACCAGCAGCAGGTCGTCTTTCCACATCTCCCTATATAGAACGCTGACGACTCCAAGCTTCTCAGTCCCTCTACCCTCCTCCAGTGTTCCTTTGCATAAAACGATCTTTGGTCCCAACAAGCTAGGAGAGGTTCGTGTATTGTTGCTCACGAGGAAAGTTTATCTAAGTTGACGCAAAAAGTTCATTTTGTAATTCATGGAAGTTTGATGCCTATGCATGTGAGACTGAAACTGTTTTCATTTCATGAAAAGCCAAATTTTTTTTGTGGATGTGTTGTAGGTGTGTGTCCGCGCACACGTATTACACTAGATTTTAGAACTATTTTTGTCATGTTTGTTTCTCCATATTGGTTTTATAGTGTTAGTTTTCTATGTTCATGGAGTAAAAAATTATGAAGTTCAATTTTGAGAAAGCAGCAAGTTCAACCAATACGAAAACACTAAAAAAACGTTGAATATAAACTTTTTTAGTGAGGTTAAAATTGGAAAGGCATGATAAAAAAATTGTTCTATGTTCTTTATGGTAAAAAATGTATCATGTATTGGTTGGTTTCCCCAACTAGTTGCTCTCTGACACACATTATATTGCTGCTTTCCTTATCCTTCATGAAACCGTTACAAAAAATAGAGCATAGAAGTTCAATATTAAAAGCAAAAAACAAGCGTGCATTTCTTGAAGACAAAAAAAAGGTTGATGCGAAGTTCATATTCTCTGCCATGGAAAAATGTGCATAAAAAAGGTGTGATTTCGAAAGTTCAGGTGTAACGAACATCAAAGTTCAAACCAAAAAAATTAAAAAAAAAATCATGGAATTCAAAAGAATAAAAACTATGGAGTTTCATGAAAAAAATTAGTAGCACGTGAAGTTCATGTTTTAGAAAATTTTGAAGTTCACGTGTACCACGTACAAAAGAAAAATGATCAAATGAAAAAAGGGACCGCCTAACCCGTTTCACCGAAAAGCAAAAAATGCATAAAATGTCACGACAAAATTCTATAAGAAGTTCAAATTTAAAAACCGAAGCAGGTCAAGGTTAAAAAAATGAAGTTTTAATATCATAAAGACAAATTTGGAAGTTAAAAAAATTTGAGCGAGAAGTTAAAAAAAAGTAGTTCAAAAATATTTATAACGGGTTTTCCCCGTTTGTAAAAATATCAGAGAAGTTCAAATGAAAAAGAGGAGCATTTCAAAAGATTGTATAAAAACTGATTTTCCCCATTCTGTAAAAACTAGAAGTTCAAATTAAGGTAACGACGCGGTATCGTTGTTTTATATAAAAAAGCATTTTCCGCGTTACTAACCAATAAAACTAAGAAGTTCAAATTTAAAAATGGTGAAGTTCGATGTCTATAAAACATTCAGATTTTTCACATTATTAAAAAAACAAAAAGTTCAAAATTATAAAACAAAGAGGTTAAAAAAACTCGAGTTTCCTCGTTACTAAAGAATAAAACTAAGAAGTTCAAATTAAAATAACAGTGAAGTTCAAATTTCATAAAAATCTCAAATTCTCGTTCTAAAGAATAACTAATAATTTCAGATTAAAAAAATAAAACAACAAAAAAAGTTTTAAAAAGATTTTCCCCGTTTAAAAAAAATTGGATTTTCCCCGATACTAAAGATTAAACCAAGAAGTTCAAAAATTAAATAACAAGAAGTTCAACTTTTAAAAATAGAGCGCTTCAAAATTTCATGAAAAGATTAAGAAATAAAACCAGGAAGTCCATATTAAAAGGATGGAGAAGTATATAAAACTCAGATTTTCCTCGTTATTAAAGAATGAAAATAAGAAGTTCAAAAATTAAATAACAAGAAGTTCAACTTTTAAAAATAGAGCGCTTCAAATTTCTTAAAAAATATTAAGAAATAAACCAGGAAGTCCATATTAAAAAGATAGAGAAGTTCGATGATTATAGAAAACTCAAATTTTCCTCGTTATTAAAGAATGGAAACAAGAAGTTCGAAAATAAAATAACAAGAAGTTCAACTTTTAAAAATAGAGCGATGCAAAATTTCATAGAAAAAAATTAAGAAATAAAACAAGGAAGTCCAAATTAAAAAGATGCAGAAGTTTGATGATTATTGAAAACTCAGATTTATCTCGTTTATTAAAGAATGGAAACTAGAAGTTCAAAAATAAAATAACTTCTAAAAATTTTGTTGCTAGAAGTTCAAGTGCTCCATCCGGGGAAGTTCAAAAATTCTTGTGAGAGAGGTTGAACAAAAATACATGACAGAAGTTCAAGATGAAAACAGCGGGAAGTTCAACTACTACACGAAATGCATTTCAGATAGGAAAATAAGAATAGAAAACAAAAAGGCTTAAAATATTTTGTTGCTAGAAGTTCACGTGCTACTCCCGGTGAAGTTCGAGATCTCTAGTGTGAGACGTCCGACCTTCAGTTACATGTAAAAAACAGGCAAAACGACGTTGTTTTACGCATTCAAAAATATATTTTGAACCGTTGCGAGTATGAAAAACTCATCAACACAAAAAAGTTACGTGTTTTTAATAGCTTTCCATCGGTATATCATTTGCTCAATTACGGTAAGTGGTTTGAGAATTACGGGCAAAAAACATCACGTCAAAAAACAGAGTGAAGTTCAAACAGAACTGCCATAAAAGTTCAAGTACTTCACGCGATGCATTTTCGACGAATCTGTTTCGCGATAAAGGCAGAACGAATGATCTCGTCGTTTTCGAAATTACTTGAAAACAACTAGGAATCAAAGAAAGTCGTCAACATGAAAAAGTTTCGCATTTTTTGTAGCTTTTCAACAGTATATTATTTGCCCCATTCCGATAAAGTTTGTAGAAATTACGGCGAAAATATACATTTTTCGCCATTTTCGAAACTGACTTAAAACCGTAAAGAATTGGGAGAAACAATACATACCAAAAAGTTTCACATTTGTTCAAGCTTTCCAATGCCATATCATTTGCTGCATTCGGACGTACGGTTAAAAAATTAGCTCAAAAATACAAACTCGGTAGGACTTGGACCATTTTCTAAATTACTCTTAAACCATTCAAAATTAGAAAAAAAATTGTCAAGCTAAAAAAGTAGCACATTTTCATAATCTTTCCAACGCTGTATCATATGCCTCCACTGGATTAGCCGTTTAGAAATGACATTGAAAAAACGAACTCAACTGTTCGGTTTACAAAATTTTACATTTTTTCAAATTACTATTTAACCATAGGGAATTAGAGAAAACTTTCAGCATGTGGAAGGAGCGGTTTTGCAGCAGCTTTCCAACGCCATATTATATGCCTCATTCCGATAAACGGTTTAGAAATGCGATTGAAAATACGATTCACGTTTTTTGTGCGAAGAAAAATCGGTTTTCAAAACTGCTCTTAAACCGCTTATATTTTGCCAAAAATTTAAGTTGGGTCAAGATGTCGGTGTCCATAGCTTTCCAACGGTATATCGGAAGCCCCATTTGGGCAATGTTGGCGGAAGTTCAACCTAGTTCATAGGGAAGTTCAACGTACTACTAGCGGGGCAGGTTAGGTTGTGATCAGAATATTATTCTGATCCCGTGATCAGAATAGGTTTGATCAGAATAGTGTTTAGGTGGGAGGTGATGAGAGGCAGCTAGGGGGCGCCTCAAGTAGGCCGAATCCTACTTGGGGTCTTCCCCAATTTAGCCTCCCCCCTTCCATAATTGCCGGAGGGGGAAAATGGAAGGGGAAGGAGAGAAGGAAAGGAGGGGGACCCCTCTTTCCCTTCTCCCACTCGGCCTCCTTCCATGGGGGGGGGGCTCCACCCCTTGTGGGCTGGTATGCTCCCCTCTCATGGCCCATATGGCCCATATATTCCCCTGGGGGGTTCCGGTAACCCCTCCTATACTCCGATAAATACCCGATACACCCGGAAACACTTCCGGTGTCCGAATACTATCGTCCTACATATCAATATTTTCCTTTCGACCATTTGGAGACTCCTGGTCATGGCCGTGATCTCATCCGGGACTCTGAACAACATTCGGTCACCAAATCACATAACTCATATAATACAATATCGTCATCGAACGTTAAGCGTGCGTACCCTATGGGTTCGAGAACTATGTAGACATGACTGAGACACTTCTCCGGTCAATAACCAATAGAGGAACCTGGATGCTCATATTGGCTCCTACATATTCTACGAAGATCTTTATCGGTCGAACCGTTATGACAACATACGTTATTCCCTTTGTCATCGGTATGTTACTTGCCCGAGATTCGATCATGGTATTTCTATACCTAGTTCAATCTCGTTACCGGCAAGTCTCTTTACTCATTCCATAATACATCACCTCGGGACTAACTCCTTAGTCATTTGCTTGCAAGCTTATGATGTTTATTACCGAGAGGGCCCAGAGATACCTCTCCGATACTTGGAGTGACCAAACCTAATCTCGATCTATGCCAACCCAACAAACACCTTCAGTGATACTTGTAGAGCATCTTTATGATCACCAAGTTATGTTGTGACCTTTGATAGCACACAAGGTATTCCTCCGGTATCCGGGAGTTGCCTAATCTCATAGTTGAAGGAATAAGTATTTGACATGAAGAAAGCAAGAACAATAAACTGAACGATCAATATGCTAAGCTAACGGATGGGCCTTGTCCATCATATCATTCTCCTAATGATGTGATCGTGTTATAAAATGACAACTCATGTCTATGGTTAGGAAACCTTAACCATATTTAATCAACGAGCTAGTCTAGTAGAGGCTCACTACGGACACGGTGTTTGTTTATGTATTCACACATGTATTAAGGTTTCCGATGAATACAATTCTAGCATGAATAATAAACCTTTATCATGAATAAGGAAATATAAAATAACAACTTTATTATCGCCTCTAGGGAATATTTCCTTCAGTAGCTTGGTGGCTCCCAACAGAGTGAAAATAGTGAGAACTAGTGGGACATCATCGAGATTCTTGGGTGTTGTTTTGGAGTTTGATCCTTAAGTGCACTTAGCAAGAAGCTCATCACATCACTTTATTGATTCCCTTTTGATAATATGGGCATACATGTGAACTCAATGTGACCTCGGATCACTCTCGAAACAGGCTTCAAGGTGACCTTGGATCACTAAAGGATAAAATCTATATCCTTAGCCTTGTCAATATTTCTCCTTGTGGAAGTAGATCTCACTAACCATATTCCTAGCAGCAACCATGTTGGATATGCCCTAGAAGCAATAACAAATTTTTATTATTCTATTTTCATGTTCATAATTAAGTTTACATTTTGTATGCTATAATTGCATTGGTTCTTGAATGTGAGATTCAGAGAAAAACCTAATTTCATGTGCAGAAAGATAAACACCAAATAGATCCCTAGTCAGGCCTCTAGTGTCAAAGTGAACGGCACCTCTGAGGTATTCGCACATACCGATCTAGAGGTATAACAACACTCGATGGACCAACGTGAAGAACTACTAAGAAATCTAGAGAGAAAGGGCAGCCAAGTAGTGTCCGATGGGTGATATTTTACGCTCCTCACACCATTGTTTAAACCGGATAATCTTGGAAATCTTGACAAAATCACCCCGATATCGCCATTAATGACTAATGAATACGAGAGAATCTGGAAATTTTCACATAAGAAAATAAATAAATTACTGACATTGGTATTACCCTTTAAGAAGAAAGAAAGTGAAAGCATAAAAGAAATAATGACAAAATTTGCACATAATTTTAAAATAAATTGGCATTTATTATAATAGGCAAGAATAACAATATAATAGTGAAATGTTCGTAATTTTTTTAAAGAAGGATTGATTTAGCATTGGTATTACTCTTAAAAAGAAAGAAAATAAAATATAAAAAACAAAAAACAATAAATAAATTTTTCTAAGGAAGATTAAATTAGTGGCATCGGTATTACCTGTTAAGAAAAATGCACACAACTTTGCACTTAAATTTGTTTTTTTTGCAATATGCAAAAAATAAGTATATAATAGTGCAATTTTTGCAATCTAGTAAAATATACACACATATCGTATAGTATTTGTGTGTATACATTTTCACTCATCCAACATCCCAAAAATACCCATAAAGAAAAAATCTACTAAAAAAGAAGAAAGAATACCGAGGGTAATTTTTTTGTAACAATTAGATTTGATTTTTTTTTCTCATATGCAAAAATAGGCGTATAATAGTGCAATTTTTGCAATCTAGTAAAGTTTACACACATATCCTATAGTGTTTGTGTGTATATATTTACACTGGTCCAACATCCCAAAATTACCCATAAAGAAAAAAAATAAAATCGACTACAAAAAGAAGAAAGAAAACCAAGGGTAATATTTCTTTCTAACACTTAAACTTGATTTTTGTAATATGCACAAAATAAGCATGTAATAGTGCAATTTTTGTAATCTAGTAAAGTTTACACACATATCGTACAGTATCTGTGTGTATACATTTATACTCCTCCAACATCCCAAAAATTACCCATATATAAAGAAAAAATCAACTAAACAAAGAAGAAAGAAAAACCGAGGGTAAATTTGTTTTTTGTAACACTTAAATTTGATTTTTTGTAATATGCAAAAAATAAACATATAATAGTGCAATTTTCGTGATCTAGTAAAATTTACAAACATATGTATAGTCTTTGTGTGTATACATTTACACTCGTCCAACGTCCCAAAAATACCCATGAAGAAAAAAGAAAAATCAACTAAAAAAAGAAGAAAGAAAACCAAGGGTAAATGAACGGGTGTGTAAAGAGGTGCGATCCCCGGGCTAAAACAGAGGGAGAGAGAAGAGTGGTGGGTCAGAGCATTTCCACCCGTTCGCCCCCCCAGCGCATAGGCCGACCCTCTTTCGGGCACTCGCCTGACGATATTTAGGCCCTGGGGGCGATCTATGTCCGAGCCACGCCCCCAGGTGCCGCCCCAAGGAGTCGCAAATTCAAACTTGGTTCATTCCCGCTCCCAAAAAACGCCAAAAGTCCGGCGATCAGCGCCATAGTTCAGCGATCACCTTGCCACAAGTCCGGCGATCAGCGCCACAATTCGGAGATCAAATAAAAAGTTCGGCGTGCAAAAGAAAGGACGGACGCGTTCCTTCAAACGGCGGTGTCGGCCTCCGGCATCGGAGCAGTCGGCGTGTGAGGGCTGGTCGGCGTCGGCGCGGCTTCTGTACTGGGTGTCGTCGAGGCATCATCGCTCAGGCTTGGCGGCGGCGTAGGTGTCGGCGTGGGAGTTGGCGCCACGGTCGACGGCATCTGGTTCAGGATGGGGCCATGCTCCACCAGGTACGACACCTTGAGCTGCTCGTCGTCGCTCCGGAGCATGTCCGCACCCCCATCAGGAAAGCCAGGTCGGTGTTCCTCTTCTTCGCGGTGACGTTGGTCCGGAGCAGGTCGAGCTTGACGACGCTGTTCGTCACCAACGCCGACCACCACGCCTTGGTTTTCTCTTCCCGCTGGGCGATCCGGGTCTGGGCGTCAGCGAGGCAATGCTCGATGGACTCTTGCACACGCGTGGTGGCCGACTCGGTGTGTTTTGCCGACTTGGCCCTTTTTGTTGCCGTCCGGGCACCGGTCGGCCGCGCCCGGCGTTGGCGTGTCCGGCTTGTACGTCTCCTTGGCCTTGGCGAGGGTGCGCCGGACATCCGCCCACTTCTCACACTTCTCTATCTGAGAGAAGACGTGGAGGTACTTGAAGTCTTGGTCGCTGCTGTCCTGGCGAAACATGGCGAACATCTGCACCATCTACGCCGAGGAACAACAGTCGGCGGCGCATATGGCAAAAAGAAAAGGGAGAGACCGGCGTGCCATACTTGATCCTCGATGCTGGCGCCGCTCTCCGGGCGAGCCGCAATCTCCTCGACGATCCCATGTCATTTGTTGCACGCCGTTTGGATGAGCCCCCAATGGTTCACCATTGCCTTTGACCCGCGCTGCATGTAGACGCCTTTGAAGTAGGGGTCGACGAGCTTGCGCTCGTCGAAATCGGCCTTGATGCACTCCCAATACGTGTCGACACTCTGGTTCGTGCCGGTGATCGGGTCAAGGCAGACGACTTTCTATGCTTCGGCGAGGCACTCGTCCTCCTTGGACGCCCACTTGACCCACAGCTCGCCGGTCCTGGCCGCCCGCTTCTTCTTCTTTTTCCCTTTCCTCGCCGGAGCAGGTGCCGACTCCTCCTCCTCCTCCTCCTCCTTCTCTTCCTCCTCGTCCTCCTCTGGCTCCTCCTCGCCGTAGTCAAGCTCGACGTTCATGTCATGTTGAGGTCCATTGTGTCGTCTTAGGTAGTGAACCCGGGAGAGGCAGCGGCGGCCGAGCCGATCATGATGATGTCGTCCATGTCGGCCTCCGTCGCGTCGATGTCGCTGAGATGCGGCGAGGAGGCTTGTGAGAAGAGCAGCGCGCCACGACGAAGAGGTGGCGTCGGGGAGGCTGCGTAGGCTGCCGGTAAGTAGGTGTATGGAGGGTACTACACGCCGGCGAAGACGGACGAGGGCGTACGCTGAGCCGGGTGACCATGGGGGAAGGTGATGTTGGGGTTGAACCCGCCATGCACGTCGCCGTCGCCTGCAGCCCCAGGGTTGTGGCGACGATGAGAAGCCGGGCAAAGACCCGACACTTTGCTGGCTCCAGGACGCGTACAGGTCGTGGCCGCCGGGTGGATTCATCATCCCTGCGCGAGCCGCCTCGGCTTGTTCGACCGCGTGCTCCGCCCGCTCCACCACCGCCGTAGCCGCGAGTGCCGCCCTGTCCCGGGCCTTCTTGGCGTTGGCCCTATTCCGCCGGTCGAGGGTGACAGCCTCCCGGCGCTGAACTTCCGCCCTCCAGTCGGTGTTAGACATGCCCGGGGGCTTGGACGGCGGCGCCCTCTACTTCCTCTGCTTCGGCTGGGTGGTGGCGGCGGCGGCATCCGTCGCGGCGCGGGGGGCCACGTACTTCTTCGGCGGCAGGGCGGCCGGCTGGGAGGGGAGGAGGAGGTGATTGGCGGGAGGAATGTAGAATGGGAGGGAAGCCGATGGGGGAAAGGGGGGAGGCGGGAAAAGGGCCTCCTCTCGCCGACAGAGCGGCCCCACACCCCTTTTCGCTTCTGCCGGTGCCCCAAGGCGACCCCCGGGCGTTTGGGTTCGGCTAGGGTTCGCCAGCTGTTATTTCGGCCCAAACCGGCGCTAAATGAGATCTTGGGGGCGCGACTGGGCCGATTTTCAGGCGCCTGCGCTAAAAAGACGTCTTGGAGGGGGGGGGGGGCTGTTGGGGACGCGACTGGAGATGCTCTCAACTCCACAGGCTAGAGAGAGGGGCAGCTGACTAAAGGGGTAACATGCTTCAGCCCGTTAAGGAATCGACTGAGCCAAAACAGCGATTAGTCGAAAATATTCAGCCCGAAACAAGACAACAGAGATAACCAAAAAAGATGCACGAATCTTGGAGCGGCGGCAACGAATGGACACAAAAATCAACCAACTCAAATTCAAAAATCAGGCAGCTTACATATAGCTAAAGTGCAAAAAAAAAAAAAAACTCGAATGGAGCCAAATTAAAATCAGTCAAATGAAAATTAGCAAACTATAATACTTGATGGTACATAGTACACACATAGTTCATAAATATTGAAGGAATAGACATTATTTGGTGTATTATTACAACTTGCTTGCTCAACCGATAAAGCTTGTGGGATGTTTTAGCACATATTGTCTGTGAATAATTTCTAGGACAGTTCACCGGTGGTCTGGTCTTGTAGATGGCAAGCTGACGATGGCTGCAGGTGCAGGCTGGACCTAGTGTGCACGATGATCCCAAACACCTCGCCCATGTCCAGTGTCTCCGGGCCTGCCCCACCGGGAATCGCCCAGTCAAAGTGATACAGCAGGTTGGCCAACACGAGCTCAAGCATGGTGGTCGCGAACAGGCCTCCAGGGCACTGCCTGCGGCCAGCTCCAAACGGGATGAACTCCATGTGCGGCCCTTGCGAGCTGTACTCCACGCTCACGCCCTCGAACCTCTCCGGCCTGAACTCCGCGGCGTCCGCTCCCCAGTGCGCCGTGTCCCTCCCCACGGCGAAGGCGTTTATCATGACGGCGGTGCCCTTGGGTATGTCGTAGCCCATGACCCGGCAGTTCTCCTGGCTCGCCCGGTGGATCAGCGGCGCGGAGGGGTGCAGCCTCAGCGTTTCCTTGACGACCATCCGAAGATAGTGCAGGCCGGCGAGGTCGCCGCTCGTGATGGTGGAGCTGCGGCGATGTCCGAGCGTCTGTCGGACTTCGAGCTTCGCCCTAGCCATTGCCTGTGGGTTGCGGACGAGTTCTGCCATGGCCCATTCTAGCGTGGCAGCCGTGGTGTCGGTAGCAGCTGAAAATATATCCTGAAACAGTACGTGTTGCAAATTATTCTGTGAGCACTGAGCGTCAATCAACGCTATCTAGAGAAGGTTGCAAATCAGTGAAGCAGAATCGCTTACAAAGATGACGGCGCTGATGATGTCTGACGTGAGAGGGAAACTGAGGGTGTCTTCCTTGCCCAACCTGAGGAGCACGTCAAGCAGGTCCTCGTTGTCTCTAGCGGTAGCAGCATCAGAAGCACCATTCGGTACTTTGGTCTCCTTGCGATCTTGGATGATGTCTCCTAGGATGCTCTGCATCCGGGAATGGAGCCTCCTCATGGCGCGGCCGGAGCTGCTCAGCCACCGCACCAGCCGGGACGACGGGAAAAGGTCCACCAAGCTGAACCCTCCCCCGAGAACCGCCATTACGTCGAGCTCCCGGAGGTAGGCCTCCTGCTGCCGAGACTTGCCGCCGAACACCGCCCTCGCGATGACGCTGTTGGTCAGCCTGGCCAGCCCCTTGCCGACGTCGACGACGGCGGAGCCGGACGGCGAGGCAGAGGACGCGGTGACGACCGACTCCACGAGATGCGCGATCTCGGCCTGCATGATGGATTGGATGCGCCGCACTTGCATCGCGCTGAGCAGCTCGACGACGCAGATCTTGCGCATCTGGCGCCAGTGCTCGCCGTAGGGCGCGAAGATGATGCCCTCGCTGGCGCTGCCGACGACGTCCAGCGTGGGGCCGCTCGTACGGGTGGCGAAGGTGAGATCGTTGGTCTTGAGCACCAGCATCGCCGCCTCAGGGGTGGACACGATGACGTTGGGCACCTCGCCGAGCCTCAGCAGCATGAGCGGGCCATGCCGGCGCGACAGGCGGAGCAGCGCGCGGTGCGGCGGCAGCTTCGTGGCGACCAGGTGGTGGAGGCTGCCGATGACGGGGAGGTTCCATGGACCCGGAGGAAGCCTGGCTCCTGTGCCCTTACCGCCCAGAGCCTGCCTCAGAATCAATGTCAGGAGAATCGTGGCTAAGGCCATCAAGCAGAGTTGGTCCATGTCCATGGCGACTTTAGTGGTAGTGGGCCAAATCAGGTGCTCTCTCCAACTACGTGCTGAACTGTTATATTATTTATAGTGCGCTCTAGACTGTAGATGGAGCTGCAAGCTGCTGCACTGCAGACAAGTCATGTATGCATGCATGCATACAAGAAAACAGAAATAGCAGACACACACAGCTTCCTTCCTGCCATCTTCGGACGTCCAGATCATGTAGAAATAACCACAAACGTACTGGGGCTAGACAATCCAACATGTGCATGCATTTTCGTCCTACTATCAGACTTGTAACCGTCTGAATAGTCTCTACTATCTAGTCAAAAAATAGCGACTGGTGAGCGAAATCAGCTGGTCTCCAATCCAACTACGTGTTGGACTATTATACTGTGGTTATGGTGTATAGTGTAGAACTGTAGATGGAGTTGGTGCACTGCAAACAAGTCATGCAAGAAAAGGAAAATGGCACGTACTACATCTCTCTTCCACCTTCGTAAGTCCAGATCATCAAGAAAAAATGACAACAATTGTGTGGGAGGTGGGAGCTGAATGATCCAACATGTTACATGCCGCATGCATTTTCGTCCTACCAACACAGACTAGTAACCGTCCGAATAGTCTTTAGCTTTTTTTTTTGAGACATGAATAGTCTTTAGCTGGTCTTCGGTCCAACAAAGTTGCTGCACTGAAGAATCTCTCTCAAAAATAAGTTGTTGCTGAAGACAAATCCTTTTGTTGTGCGGGTGCTGAACACAAATCTTCCTAGTCGTGGCCTCGTGGGCTGGATGTGTGGTGGTGGTACAGATGTTTCTTTTTTTTAACTACACAAGATCTTATATACACACGCATACATTTACCCTTTTTTTATAGCTAAAACACCCTTTCGGCTCTTTATTCATTAAGCGCTAGCATTTTTTCTGACTGTATAATTTCAGTCAACCATCCAGGGATTACATCGAACACAAGCATATATACAGAAACCTTTAAAGCATGCCTATCTACACAATGGGCTGCCGAATTTGTACGACGACTAGCGAACCGTAGCTTGAATCCATGAAAAAGATTACTCATATCCTGGATCACTCTAAAGAGATGAAACCAATTCGACTTCTGCGGAGTTTCCCATAGGCTCTGAATTTGCTGACAGTCCGTTTCCATCTTAACATACTAAAGCCCTAAAACCCGCGCTGTTGCTAGCGCATCCCTGCAAGCGAGGATCTCGATTGTGAGGGGGTCTGTAACTTCATCGTAGCATGAACACCCCGCTCTCACGAACGACCCCTAGTGGTCCCGGACAACAAAGCCCGCACGCGCATACACTCACCCCTATGAACGCACACCCTACCCCTATGAGCACCTCCGAAAGACTGAGCCGACATATCATCTTAAAATTTACGAAGTCACCGTAGACACCTCGTCGTCGACGGGAACGTCTCTTCTCATTGAATGCGCATGGCCGGAAATCCTGAAATAAATTCAGGAATAAATACGAGCACCAGGATTTGAATCCTGCTGGGCTGGGATACCATAGTCCCTCTAACCATCCAACCACAGGTTGGTTCATCTTTATCTTTACTTAATAATAAAGCAAATAGGTATTTTTGGTCCGTCATGACATTTTGCAAAAAAAGCACCTCACTATTTTAAAAACCCGCAATACATATTTTCCGGTGCGTGGGCTGCGCATTGTTTCTAATTTTTTTTGTTTATCCCTTGCATGGGCCACTTGGCCTGCTATGTTCTATTGTTTGTGCCCTTGACTGCACATGTCAACAAAGAAAAAAAAGGAAAGACCCGATAATTGAGGATATGAGCGCCCCAATAAAAGAAGGTTGGCTCTAATTAAAAGAATAGAATTTCAATTGCCGGAAATAAAGGAGGCTCCATTCAATGGAATTGTGAGCTGTCATGGCACTAATCGATTGACTAATAATTATCATGGGCTCTGATTAACCGGGGTTCTGGAAAACAATAATTCAAATGCCAAAAATAAAGGAGGGACATGCATGCCTCCATTAAATGGAATTCCTGGCTGTCATGCCCTCTAATTAACTCCTAATTAAAATGGGATTAATAAAGGAGAAGATGTTCCACACCATATACATATTAAATGTAAAGTAAATAAAATAAAAGGCATACAAACATGTCCACACCCGGTTTTCTAAACAAACACGAAAAATATATTTAGAGGTGGATATAAATAGATAGGGTTAATTTGGATGGTTACCTACCATATATAGACGGGGTTAATGTCGACAATAAATAAATTAATGTTGGGATAAACCAGCAGAAAAATTGTGGATGTCAAGTTATGTGAAAAAAGCAATTTTTGTTCTTACTAACCATATGGATAATTAGAATTTTGTTGTGCTAAATTTTAACATCTCAGGGTTTATAGTAGTACATGGTTTTCTTAGTTATTGTATCAAGTTCTCATGGAATGATGTGAAGTCTTGTATATGTTTACAATGTGGGCAAAAAAATAGGATAAAAACATCAAAGTTTGTGTATTTCTTTGACCAACTTCAGGATAATGTTTTCCTCAATTCATTAGATACTCTCGGAACAAAAATATCACACATGAAAGTTTTGTAATAATGTCTTTAGGTACAGAATTTGCAAATTTCTCTAACAGCATCTCTAGCAGACCCGCATAAGTGGTCAAACCCGCAAAATAACTGTTTTTTGCAGTTCCAGTTGAAAAAACGAGCCCGGACAGACCCCGCAAAATCATCCGACCCTTAAAATTTTTAAGGAGCCCTGTAAACGCAAACGCGAAACCCTCATATATACAGTTTTGAAGGCAACTTTGCCAGGGCCCTGCATACCGGTCAACGTTAGCGTTTGAGGAATCTTTGCTCCCGCCAACGCCATGAAGTTCGCCCGTCCGCCTCCCGGCCGCCGCGCCCGTCCACCCCCACCACCGTGTTCGCCCGCCGGCCGTCCGATAGGCGGCCGGCCCTCCGTCCCGGCCGCCGTGCTCGCCCGTGGCTCTGTGGCTCTCGAACGGAGCTAGCTAGCTAGCTAGCAGCTCAATCGATTCGAAGAGCTAGCTAGCTAGCTCGATGGCGCCGACCGTTTGATCCGCGCGCGTCGCGCTCGCCCCGGCCACCCTGGCCTCCACCGGCGCCACGCTCGCCTCGCGTTTTGCCTCGTCCGCCTGTCCGCCGGATTGACGCGAGGAAGAGGACGACTAAAAAAAGAGCTAGCTCTGGGTCTGTTCGGTATATTCGGAGAATATTCCTTTTTACAGGTTGATTATACGGGGTCTGAGTCTGTCCTCACCCGCGCCGACCTGCATGTACCCTTTTCCGCAAACTGCAAAAGACTTATGCGGGTCGGGATTTTGCGGGGTCTGCTAGAGATGCTCTAACTTTGATAATGACATATGCAAACATTTTTTTCTAGATTATTTCAAAATCACACAGAGTAATATCAATGAGCTATTATAAATTATATATAAAAAATAAATTCATTATTTTTTGAATGTAACAACCTCGGCCCTGTGAACATTCATGCCCGAGAAATTCTGAAAATTTTAGATTCATCTCAATTTCTAATAGTAATTAATAAACTTGCAGTCAAAAGAAATGTGCATTTTATTGAATGGTAACGAACTTTGTATCATTTCATTCTTCAATCAATTCTATATGTCTTCAATGATTATTCAAATTTGGACAAACCAGTAAACTTTGGTGCTCAAGAATTCTGGAAAGTTCTATTATGTCCCGATTCTCTCATTTGGCACGTTGTATCTTTTAGTAGGACAACACAAAGCTATTTTTTCTCCTATTGCAACGCACGAGCATATTTGCTAGTATCATACAAAAGCTTTGAATCACAAGAAATAAGTGCCAAAGGATAAGCAAACCTATAGCAAGGAATGCCAACAGCAAGCATAACCACACCATAGTTGCACCCAGACTCCAAACTAAGTATAAACTTCGGGTTACATAAGAACAATAATACTAATAACCAACATAGCTTAAAAGAACAGTAATACTAACAACCAACAGAGCAACAGACCTGAAAGCCTAACCAATGATCCACAAAACGCCACGTTTCCATCCTTATGACGCATGGTACAATTTACTTCCTACTTGGTTGAGAAGCCATCCCCTGTCTCAACCCTTTTAAGGGTCTTAAAGAAAGACCCAATCCTGACATTGACCTGAACCCCCACAGGACCCATGTTAACACTAGATGATCTGTTGCACCCTTAGTGCAAAGACCAATTGCAGCCAAAAAGCAAAGCAATTCATGAACATCACGATTTATGAATCATCCGCAAAGGGCATGTGATGCGTGGAAAAAGAGGATATCATATAGAAGTTGTTTCAGTTTACTAGATTGCGCAAGCTAGGTCACCTTGAAAGCAATGCTTGGCACACCTGGACTGGCAGATGTCAGAGTTGTCGGCGCTATAGATCTCGACCTTGAAGTCGAGGTTCAAAAACTTAAAGACAAGCAGGTCGTTGGGGATGATCTTGTTCATGCTGCATAAGTAGTCCCAACCCCTCGCCTACACCATGTCCTCCTGGATCATCTGCACCTACACCTAGAACTCGCATCACCGGTTGGCTAATAGCTTGGCGACACATGAAGGTTTGAGGACGAGCCACCTCTTCATCATGGGCCGGAAGGCCTTGGGGATGTCGAGTGCTACTCCTGCAGGAGTCGTTGGGTTTCCCCAAATAAAGGGGTTAAGTAGATAGCAACAAAGTTTTTTCCTCAATTAAGAATCAAGGTTTATCAAACCAGTAGGAGTTTCGAAGGTAACTGGATAAGCGGTATCTTCACACAAACAAAATAAAATACTTGCACGCATCGCGGTAAGAGGGTTATCAAGGCCCTTGTCTTGCCAGTTACAAGGTGAAAAGCAAATAATAGATAAATAGTGGTAAAGTGAAACGACAAATAAAAAGAGTAATTTTTATAGATGAATTTATTAATGGAAAATAAACCCTAGAGCCATTGGTTCACTAGTGGCATCTCTCTCTCTCAAATAGGCGAATGGCATGGTAAACAAATTATAGTGGGGCAATTGAAAAGCTTACAACATTTATGACTATGATCATTCATGGAATAATCTCATATATGCATTACAACCATGATAAGTACACCGTTAATCCAAGTGCATCTACTACTAATACTCCACCCCAAAATGTTATCTAGCATGTATCTCAAGGCATTAAGTTTGCAAGAAACAGAGTATCACAATAACAATGATGACATAATGTAGACAGGCAGAAGTCAATCAATATGACAAAACCCCGTCGTTTTACCCTTAGAGGCAACAATACGACATGTGTCTTGGCCCTTATTATCACTAGGTAGAGCACCACAAGATTGAACCCACTACAAAGCACCACTCCCACTGGAGATAAATCAATCGAACTTGGTGAAAGAAGATAGATAGATCGGAGAGCGATATAAAGCTATTTAATTATGCAACAAGAAAAACCAAATAGATTCAATAAAATTCAATGGACAATCTAATCATAAGTGACAATTCATCATGTCCCAACAAACACGCCACCGATTACATCAAATTGATCTTGGTCAAGAACGAGAACATGGTATTGAAGATCCAAGAGGGAGAGAGAGAGAGAGTCATCTAGCTATTAGTATGGACCCGTAGGTCTTAAATAAACTACTCACACATGGTCTGGAGGAAGCAAGGTTGATGAAGATTGATATGTCTTCAATGTATCGACTTTTACACACTTTTGCTCTTTTTTAGACTCTAATTTGCATGATTTGAATGAAACTAACCCGGACTGACGCTGTTTTCAGCAGAACTACCTTGGTGTTGTTTTTGTGCAGAAATAAAAAGTTCTTGGAATTGGCTGAAAATTGATGGAGAATTATTTTGGAATTAATAAAAAATACCAGCGAAAAGATCTGCTGGAGAAGGGCCACCACAGGGCCACAAGCTCAGGTGGCGCCCTGTAGGATCGAAAATAGGTCTAGAGGGGGGGGGGTGATTAGACTACTTGACCAAATAAAAATGTAACCTTTTCCCAATTTTAATTGTGGGCAGATTTTGGCAACTAGCACACGTCAAGCAATCAACCTACACATGCAATTCTAAGAGTGTAGCAATAGAAAGTAAAACATTGCATATGAAGGTAAAGGGAAGGGTTTGGAGAGTGCAGACGCAAATGGAGACACAGAGATTTTTGGCGTGGTTCGGATAGGTGGTGCTATCGTATGTCCACATTGATGGAGACTTCAACCCACGAAGGGTAACGGTTGCGCGAGTCCGCGGAGGCCTCCACCCATGAAGGGTCCATGAATAAGCAACCTTGTCTATCCCACCATGGCCATCACCCACGAAGGACTTGCCTCACTCGGGTAGATCTTCATGAAGTAGACGATCTCCTTGACCTTACAAACTTCTTGGTTCAACTCCACAATCTTGACGAAGGCTCCCAAGCGACGCCTAACCAATCTAGGAGACACCACTCTCCAAAAGGTAATAGATGGTGTGTTGATGATGAACTCCTTGCTCTTGTACTTCAAATGATAGTCTCCCCAACACTCAACTCTCTCTCACAGATTTGGATATGGTGGAAAGATGATTTGAGTGGAAAGCAACTTGGGGAAGGCTAAAAATCAAGATTCTTGTGGTAGGATTGGTATATCTTGATCTCAACACATGAATAGGTGGTTCTCTCTCAGAAAATGTATGGTGGAAGTGTAGGCACGTTCTGATGGCTCTCTCACATATGGAGAAGGGGGTGGAGGGGTATATATAGCCTCCACACAAAATCCAACCGTTACACACATTTGACCTAACTCAGTCAGACTGAATAGAAGAACTCAGTGAGACTAATTTAGTTCAAAATGTGAACGTTAGGAATCTCGGTGGGACGGATTGGAACAACTCGGTGGGACCGATGTGCTAGCGCTTAGGGCAAATATCAACTCGGTGAGACCAAAGTGAAGCAATAAGCCAACTCGGTGAGACCGATTGCATAACTCGGTGAGACCGAAATAAACGCAACAAGTCACAGAGCGTTGGCAAGGCCATCTCGGTGAGACCGAGATCTGTATCGGTGCGACCGAACTGTTTAGGGTTTCTGGCAGTGGCTATGTCATATGAACTCGGTGGCTCCGGGTAGAAATAATCGGTGAGGCCGAGTTGGAGTTTAGGGTTTTGACATATTTGGAATGAAAAGGTGGTTGAGGGATTTGGAGCAATGTCACTAAGCATTTGAGCAAGCAAGCCATTAAGCAACACCTCATCCCCTTTTAATAGTATTGGCTTTCCTATGGACTTAATGTGATATTGGATCACTAAAGAAATGAAGAGTCTTGAGCTTTTGAGGGGTCCACATCTCTAGTCCATGCCATGCCATTCACTGAAATCTCTGAAATATTAAACTTGAATGGATATTAGTTCAATGGGCTATATGTTGTTATGAATTATCAAAACCACCCGGGGATTAGTTGCACTTTCACGCCCCCTAGGGCTCACCACCCAGGCTTGTGGGCCCCTCAAGCCTCCGTTGTCCTATAAGTTCCGTATCGTGGAGAAAAAAATCAGAGAGAGAGAGAATCATCATGTTTCACGATATGGAGTCCGCGCCACATCGTATTCTTCATCGGGAGGGCTGGTATGGAGTCCTTTCGGGGCTCCAGAGAGGGGGATACGTCGATGTCTTCATCAACAACCCTTCTCCATCAATAATTCCATGATTCTCACCACTGGGAGTGAGTAATTCCTTCGTAGACTTGCTCGACGGTGATGGAGATGGATGAGATTTGTCATGTAATCGAGTCAATTTGTTTGGGCTTGATCCCTAGTATCCACTATGTACTGAGATTGATGTTGCCATGACTTTGTTATGCTTAATGCTTGTCACTAGGGCTCAGTGCCATTATTTCAGATCTAAACCTATTATGTTTCCATGAATATAAGTGAGTTCTTGATCCTATCTGTTGGTTATATGCACTTGTTATTGTTCTGACTCGTAGACCCCAAAGTGACAATAATTGGGATACTCTCCGAGGAGTCCATGTATTCACCATGTGATAATGCTTTGATCCGGTCCTATATTAAAAGGAGACCTTAATTACCCTTAGATTTCCTTATGGACTCGGCTGCCACGAGGGGGCAAGACAAAAGATGTCATACAAATGTTTATTATAAGCACGCATGACTACATATGGAATGCATGACTACATTGAATTGATGAATCTGAGATATTGTGTATCGCTCTAGGTTCTGACTGTTATATGATGAATGTCATCCATACAAATACCCATCACTAATCCAATGCCTACGCTTTTCTCATACTGTCTTTGCTAACTTACTACTGTTCCTGCTCTGTTACAATCAACACATAACTGCTATTGTTACTGTTACTATCGCTATTGCTACTATCAAAATTATCATACTACTGTGCTATCTAATAACCATCAAATTAAATGTGAATAACCCGTTCTCCTGTCTTTGAAACAAGGGGCGCTTCCGGTTCTGTACGTGCTTCAAACAATTTTGTCTTCTCCATATTACCATATCTCTAGAGCCAATAATTTTCTATGAGGATCTGTATGTTTGTCTATATGCCTGTCGATTACATACCTGACATCATGATGTAATGTTAAGTCATTTATTTTTGTACAGTGTCACTAAATTTTCAAGGCGGTGATGACATTTTATTTTAGTTGAACTGCACAAAATATGCTTAAAAGAAGAGAAAAGGTCAGGAATGGTTCAGTTTTTAAGAAAATACTATGTATGCCTTCCTGGCATTAGCCGCTGTTACCTTATTTATTCCTTCGAACAGGTGGTTGATACGTCTCCAACGTATCTATAATTTTTGATTGCTCCATGCTATATTATCTACTGTTTTGGACATTATTGGGCTTTATTATCAACTTTTATATTATTTTTGGGACTAACCTATTAACCGGAGGCCCAGCCCAGAATTGCTGTTTTTGCCTATTTCAGAGTTTCGCAGAAAAGGAATATCAAACGGAGTCCAAACGGAATGAAACCTTCAGGAATGTGATTTTCGGAACGAACATGATCCAGGAGACTTGGACCCTACGTCAAGAAATAAAGGAGGAAGCCACGAGGTAGGGGGGCGCGCCTACCCCCCAGGCGCGCCCTCCACCCTCGTGGGCCCCCTGTTGCTCCACCAACATACTCCTTCCTCCTATATATACCTACGTACCCCCAAAGGATCAGATATGAAGCCAAAAACCTAATTCCACTGCCGCAACCTTCTGTATCCACGAGATCCCATCTTGGGGCATGTTCCGGAGCTCCGCCGGAGGGGGCATCCATCACGGAGGGCTTCTACATCAACACCATAGCCTCTCCGATGAAGTGTGAGTAGTTTACCTCAGACCTTCGGGTCCATAGTTATTAGCTAGATGGCTTCTTCGCTCTTTTTGGATCTCAATACAATGTTCTCCCCCTCTCTTGTGGAGATCTATTCGATGTAATCTTATTTTTGCGGTGTGTTTGTTGAGACCGATGAATTGTGGGTTTATGATCAAGATTATCTATGAACAATATTTGAATCTTCTCTGAATTCTTTGATGTATGATTGGTTATCTTTGCAAGTCTCTTTGAATTATTAGTTTGGTTTGACCTACTAGATTGATCTTTCTTGCAATGGGAGAAGTGCTTAGCTTTGGGTTCAATCTTGCAGTGTCCTTTCCCAGTGACAGTAGGGGCAGCTAGGCACGTATTGTATTGTTGCCATCGAGGATAACAAGATGGTTTTTTTATCATATTGCATGAATTTATCCCTCTACATCATGTCATCTTGCTTAAGGCGTTACTCTATTTTCATGAACTTAATACTCTAGATGCATGCTGGATAGCGGTCGATGAGTGGAGTAATAGTAGTAGATGCAGGCAGGAGTCGGTCTACTTGTCTCGGAAGTGATGCCTATATACATGATGATACCTAGATATTCTCATAACTATGCTCAATTCTGTCAATTGCTCAACAGTAATTCGTTCACCCACCGTAAAATACTTATGCTCTTGAGAGAAGCCACTAGTGAAACCTATGGCCCCCGGGTCTATCTTCATCATATTAATCTTCCAATACTTAGTTATTTCCTTTGCTTTTTTACTTTGCTTTTATTTTACTTTGCATCTTTATCACAAAAATACCAAAAAAATTATCCTATCATATCTATCAGATCTCACTCTCGTAAGTGACCGTGAAGGGATTGATAACCCCTTATCGCGTTGGTTGCGAGGAGTTATTTGTTTGTGCAGGTACGAGGGACTCGCGCGTACCCTCCTCCTGGATTGATACCTTGGTTCTCAAAAAATGAGGGAAATACTTACGCTACTTTGCTGCATCATGTCATGGTTCTAACTCTGACAGTGATGTAGGGGGGTATGTATGGAGAGGCGAGATCTCAGCTATTGGGAAGTTGTAAACACACCAAGATGTACGAGTTCAGGCCCTTTGCGGAGGAAGTAACAGCCCTACGTCTCGGTGCCCGGAGGCGGTCGACTGGATTACTGGCGTGTGAATAACAGGGGTGCGAACCCTCCATACTGAGGAGGGGGTGGCTTATATAGAGTTCGCCGGCCCCCTCCCGCCCTCAGTAATGCAGGATTTAAGGTACATTTAAGGTTGGGCGTTACTGGTAACGCCCCTAATAAAGTGCTATAATGACCATAAAGACTACTTAATAGCCGACCATTTGCCTGCGGAGTGACTTTAGGTCTCCTGGCGGTCGAGTGGTTGGCTTCATGGTCGAGTGATAGCTTCTTGGTCGAGTGTCTTGAACCCGTCGAATGGGATACCTTCAAGTCGATTGAAAGGTGACTTCTTCTAGGGATGTCCTAGGGTAGGGCTTTTTGGACAGGTCCGTGCCCCTACCCTAGGTACATGGCTTCATCATTAGCCCCCGAATGGATCGAGGCTAGAGTGGGGAAAGAGTTGGAGATCTTTCCGACTGGTTCTTCGGGCTACGTGAGTGCCTCGTTTTGGGCCAACTGTCACGGATGACGTCATCAACCTCTTTCAGTCGCCTTGGTCCATTCCAGGCCTCTCGTCGAGTGAATTTCTTTACTTGTGACATACCGAGTGCCGGCGCGAGCGGGGTCTTCCGTTTTGACAAGTTGTTCTGCGGCCCGCGGATGTCGCGGGATTCGTATTTCGGGAAGCGCGCGGGACGGGAGCGGCCGCAGTAATCGGAAGCGATAAAGCGGAAGCTCCTCGATCCCCGCATCGCCTTTTTCGCCACGTACCGCGCGCGCGTCTGCTGCGGGATTTGACTGGATAGGCTGGGCCTACCAGTCAGCCACTCGGACGCGGCCCCTTATAAGTTGCCGGCTCGGGGTTTCCAAACAATGCGCTTCCTTCCGCTTTCTTCTTCTTCTCTCCCTTCGCAAGTTCCTCCGCCACCTCCGCTCTCACCCTAGCGCCGCAAGCCCGCTCGAGACTTTGCCGGCGACGATGGTGAAGGGCAAGACGACTGCTCTGGAGCGCGCGAAGAAGGCGGCGGCAGCGGGGAGAGGGAAGAGGTCTGCTCGGGGCGGATCTTCCTCCAGGACCGCTCTGCCCAAAGGTTGGATCCAGGGCAACTGGATGCCGTCAGTGCTCCGGCAAGAGGATCTCGACGACATGGTTGAGGGGGGGGGGTCATTCCCCATGAAGCTGCGCGTCTCCCGGGAGGAGAGATCGAACCTCAACCCCGCGACATTGAGTGCGTGCTCCTAGCCACCCACATCGACCGCGGGTTTTCTCTGCCGCCCCATCCTTTTTTCCGGAGTTTCCTAAACTTCTTCGGAGCGCAGCTCCACCACTTCACTCCCAACTCCATCGTATACCTTGCTGCTTTCATTTCCATGTGTGAGGCTTTCTTGGGTTGTCGCCCCCATTGGGGACTCTTCAAGCACATCTTTACCTGCCGTTCTCAATCGGTCAAGAAGGCCAAGTCGAGTGACGAGAGGACGCAGGTGATCCAGCTGTGCCGGGGCCTCGCGATCCAGACGAGGGGAAAGAGTTGTTTTCCATCTATCACTTTCCCGAAGTCGGTCCGTGGTTGGCAGGCGACCTGGTTCTACTGTCAAGACCAGGCGACCCCAGGACAGTCGACTGGTCTCCCCCCTTTCTCGCTCGACCGAGCTGAAAAACCTGCTTCTTTGAAAGTGGCACCGGAGGAAAGGGACCAAGTCAAAGTGCTGGCCGGTCGAGTGGTTGAGCTTGTCCGTGAGGGCGTGACGGGCATGGATTTGCTGGAGGTCTTCCTCCAGAGGCGCATCCAACCGCTCCAGGCTCGTGACCACCCGATGTGGCTGTACTCGGGTCTTGATGACACCACTCGGATCCACCCGGAGGAGGTCATTGATGAGATGCTGGAGGGGTGGCTGTCGAGCATCACAGGAAACAAGGACAACCCCCGAGGAGCCAAGAGGGTAATTCCACTCGACAACTCGTACGACGTGGACCAGGTATGTCTCTATGCTCCTGACTAAGATCTTGTTTTTCTTCATTGGTCTTCTTTGAGTTGGTCGATTGACCTTTGTCTTGTCTGTTGTTTTTCAGGCGACCACCGAGATGTACTCGACACCCAACGGGGCACAGGAGCCGACTGAGGAAGGGGAAGCGAGCGGAGGCGAGAGTGGGGACGACCAATGCGAGTGGGAGTCCGACGGTGAAGGAGAGGGAGGCGACGACGTCTACTCCAGCGAGGAGGAGGAGGAGGAGGTTGAACCTCCCCGCCCGGAGGGGCGATCAAAGCTCACACATGATCCAGCGCGGGGACGTGGCAAGGCGACTGCTCCTGTTGGGCACTCGTCGAAGCGCCCTCGGACCTCTCCTCCTCCGCCGACTGGGAAGGCTCCCAAGCACCCACGCGCGACGCCGTCCAAGCCGCCCAAGGCTCTGCCCAAGATGAAGATAGCTATTCCTACCATTTCCAGGTAATAATAAAACTTGCTTTCCTTTGTCGACCGTGGACGGATCCTTGGTCGATTCACTGAGCCAACTGACTGACTTTCGAGATTTGCAGCGGTGCTACTTCTGAGGTCTCCGCCAAGGACGACGATCAAGAGATGGAGGATGCTGTTACCTCCAACCCTGGTACGATTACTGACGTTCCGCTTTGAGTCGACTGAACATTTATTACAAGTCTGGTCGATTGGATGTTTTCCTTGTAGCTCCTCCTCATGTTATCGACCTCCCGGATGACGACGACAACGAACCGCTGAGAGTGAGGAGGAAGAAGAGGGCATCGGCTGACAAGACCCCACAATCCACTCCGGCGCCTGAGGCCGTAGCTCGGGACGATGGCGAACCCACTCGGGCTTCTGTGACTTTCGCCATTCCTCTGACGAGTGTGCGGCCCTCGGCGTCGACTGCGAATCCGTCTTCACTTTTTGCTGCGTACCCCGTCCCTGAGGACCAAGCGGCTGCTGCAAAGGAGGCTGTACGCCAGGCGGGGATCATGATGGAACAAGTGAAAGTGGCTCGGGAGGCCTGCCAGGCGGCTTATGATGCGAGCTCGGCTCTTCAGAGTAACGTCCAGGTCAGTCGACTTCAACACTTGGTCTGTTACAATATGCTGTTTGAAGAATCTCTTTTCCGAAGATCTTTATATCCGTACACCCACTGGGTGTGTCTGCCAATTCTTGGTCGAGTGGGGGCACGCTAAGTGCATCCACTGGGTGTAGTCCCCGAGACTACGGTGGACTGCTGGCAGTCGACTGTAGTCTTTATATTGAGTTGTTGTAGCTGTGTTTCTTCACTCGGTCTGGTCGGGCCATGTCGAATGGAACGGTATCCGGTCGACTGCGGGCAGTCGACTTTTTTTATAGTGGGGGCACGCTGAGTGCACCCACTGGGTGTAGTCCTAGAGACTACTGTCGAATGTTTTTGCTTCGGCTGTAGTCTTAGAAACGCCATGACTGTCTCTTAGTTACTCGGAAGCAACTTGTCTTGGACTCGACTTCGAGGGCCGGTCGGGTGGGATAGGAACCGGTGGGGGCACGCCAAGTGCACCTACTGGGTGTAGTCCCCGAGACTATGGTGGACTGCTAGCAGTCGACCGTAGTCTTAGTATTTATTGCCTTTGTTGTTTTTTTGTAATGATAACTTCTCCCCTTTGACTTCAAAAATCTTGCGATATTGGAGCCCGCTTGGCTGACTTGGAGAAGCAGCAGATTCAACTGAACCTTGATCTGGAGCTGGCCAGAACAGAGCTGCAGAAGGTCAGAGACGGCGCCGCAGGTAAGACGATTTTGTCGACTGGTTAGCTTTTAGGCTTGAGTATCCTTCTGCTATTTCCGATTCAATCATCATTTCTTCACAGAAAAACTGAATGAAGCTCTGGCGAAGAAGGATCAGGACTTGCCTGCTGCCCGTAAGGAGGCTGATGACAAGACCGCTCTGGCCGTACAGAAGCTGGCTTCGGTCGACCACTTAGAAGAAGAGAATACCAAACTGAAGACCACTCTGAATGAAGCCAACAGGGAGTGTTCACGTTGGAAGAAGGAGAACCTCACCCTGAACGAGAAGATGGAAGGCATCGCTCGTAGGAGGGACGACCTGGAGAGCTACTTGAGGAGCCTCGCCAAGAAGTTGTACATCAAGCTTGAAGGTGCATATTCAGTTCCGACTGGGTTTTTTTTGTGTCGACTCAGTCTATGAAAATTGACTTATCCTTGGATCGTGTGTGCAGAGCTTTGCCAGAACTTTAAAGAGGAGACTGGGTGGATCGAAACAGGTTTGGATCCAATCAGCTCTCCCGTGAAAGATGAAGCTGCCATGAATCTGCTCCGACTGGAATCTCGCATTGACGGCGTCGTGGACTACTTGGCTCGACTGAAGGTTGCCATGTCACGGATCGACCCGGCACTTTGGCCAGAGGCTACGCTCCAAAACGATCTCGAGTCTCTGATGACTCGACTTAACGGAATCCCTGACCGAGTGCAGGAGTGGAAGAAGTCTTCTGCTCGGTGTGGCGCTGATGTGGCTCTGTCTCTGGTCCGCGTCCATTGCAAGGAGGCGCGAGAAGAGAAGCTGGCCGCCATCCAAGTTGACAATACCAGGAAGCACAACTTTCAAGATTTCATGGAGACTTTCATCGCTGCTGCCACCCGTATTGCAGACGGGATCGACTTGGACGAGTTCGTCGCCCCTTCCAGTCCTCCACCTGAGGAGTGAAAAACTTTTAAGCTCCACTTTAAATTTGCCTCGGAATGCCGAGTGGATTTTGTAACCGTTAAACTCCGTCGAGCTGAGGGCTCGATTACTTTGGCCTGAGGTCTGGGACCTTTAGGTCTTATTTGAATTGGATTTATCATTGAATATCTTCATGGATGATCTGTCGAGTGGAACTCGATCTTCACTCGAAATAACTTTTGTATTTGTGGTGCATCTCCGAAGGAGAAGGTAGCAGTCGATTTGCACCTCGTCGTCCTTGCGGATTGGGTTGTGTCCTGTACTTAGGCAAGCGCTGGTCTGCAGCTAAGCCCCCAAGTGGGAGGTTTGCTCTCACTCGGTAGGATTTTTAAACACTTAGGCAAGCGCTGGGCCGCAGCTAAGCCCCCGAGTGGGAGGTTTGCTCTCCACTCAGTAGGATTTTTTCACACTTAGGCGAGTGCCTGACTGCAGCTAAGTCTCTAAGAGGGAGAACTTAGGCGAGTACTAGACTCCAGCTAAGCCCCCGAGTGGGAGGATTGCTCTCCACTCGGTAGGATTTTTTAAACACTTAGGCGAGCGCTGGGCCGCAACTAAGCCCCCGAGTGGGAGGTTTGCTCTCCACTCGGTAGGATTTTTTCAAACTTAGGAGAGTGCCTGACTGTAGCTAAGTCTCTAAGTGGGAGAACTTAGGCGAGTACTGGACTGCAGCTAAGCCCCCGAGTGGGAGGATTGCTCTCCACTCGGTAGGATTTTTTCAAACTTAGGCGAGTGCCTGACTGCAGCTAAGTCTCTGAGTGGGAGAACTTAGGCGAGTACTGGACTGCAGCTAAGCCCCCGAGTGGGAGGTTTGCTCTCCACTTGGTAGGATTTTTTAAACACTTAGGCGAGCACTGGGCTGCAGCTAAGCCCCCGAGTGGGAGGTTTGCTCTTCACTCGGTAGGATTTTTTAAACACTTAGGCGAGCACTGGGCTGCAGCTAAGCCCCCGAGTGGGAGGTTTGCTCTTCACTCGTAGGATTTTTTCAAACTTAGGCGAGTGCCTGACTGCAGCTAAGTCTCTAGGTGGGAGAACTTAGGCGAGTGCTGGACTGCAGCTAAGCTCCCGAGTGGGAGGTTTGCTCTCCACTCGGTAGGATTTTTTAAACACTTAGGCGAGCACTGGGCTGCAGCTAAGCCCCCGAGTGGGAGGTTTGCTCTCCACTCAGTAGGATTTTTTCAAACTTAGGCGAGTGCCTGACTGTAGCTAAGTCTCTAAGAGGGAGAACTTAGGCGAGTACTGGACTGCAGCTAAGCCCCCGAGTGGGAGGATTGCTCTCCACTCGGTAGGATTTTTTAAACACTTAGGCGAGCGCTGGGCCGCAGCTAAGCCCCCGAGTGGGAGGTTTGCTCTCCACTCAGTAGGATTTTTTCAAACTTAGCGAGTGCCTGACTGCAGCTAAGTCTCTAAGTGGGAGAACTTAGGCGAGTACTGGACTGCAGCTAAGCCCCCGAGTGGGTGGATTGCTCTCCACTCGGTAGGATTTTTCAAACTTAGGCAAGTGCCTGACTGCAGCTAAGTCTCTGAGTGGGAGAACTTAGGCGAGTACTGGACTGCAGCTAAGCCCCCGAGTGGGAGGATTGCTCTCCACTCGGTAGGATTTTTTTAAACTTAGGCGAAACGGATTCGCGGCTAAGTCACCCACTGGGGGATTTCGTATGCAAACAAAAGTGACAGCGATTATTGGGACACTCTTGTCTTTGATAAAAATGAACTGCAGAATTTTTTTATTACATCTCGTCCAAGGGAGAACTCAAGTGTAAAAGGGGCGGAGTAGTTCCGCATTCCAAGCTCGTGGCTCGTCGGTCTGGTGATCAACGTTGTAGAGGTGATACGCTCCATTGTGGAGGATTCTGGTGACGATGAAGGGACCTTCCCAAGTAGGAGCAAGTTTGTGTGGTTTCTGTTGATCCACTCGGAGGACCAAATCTCCTTCCTGGAAGGCTCGGCTCTTCACATTTCTGGCATGGAATCGACGCAAGTCTTGCTGATAGATGGTCGATCTGATCATAGCCATTTCCCTCTCCTCCTCTAGGAGGTCGACTGCGTCTTGCCGGGCTTGCTCTGCTTCGTCTTCGTTATAAAGCTCGACTCTGGGGGCGTTGTGAAGTAGATCACTCGGCAGGACGGCTTCGGCTCCGTAAACCAGAAAAAATGGCGTTCTTCCGGTTGATCGGTTCAGGGTGGTCCTCAGCCCCCACAAAACCGACGGAAGTTCGTTGACCCAAGCGCCTGCTGCATGCTTGAGATCACGCATCAATCGAGGCTTCAATCCTTTGAGAATCAGACCATTTGCTCTTTCAGCTTGTCCATTCGACTGAGGATGCGCGACCGACGCGTAGTCGACTCGCGTGCCTTGAGATGCGCAAAAGCTCTGAACTTGTCTGAATCGAAGTTTGACCCATTGTCAGTGATGATGCTATGCGGGACCCCATATCTGAACGTCAGCCCTCTCACGAAACTGATAGGAGTGCAAGCATCGAGATTCTTGATAGGCTTGGCTTCAATCCATTTGGTGAACTTGTCGACTGCCACAAGCACATGCGTGAATCCGCTCCTGCCTGTTCTCAGTGGACCGACCATGTCCAGTCCCCAGACAGCAAAGGGCCAGACGAGTGGAATGGTCTTCAGGGCTGATGCAGGCTTGTGTGACATGTTGGAGTAGAACTGGCAACCTCCACACTTGTCGACTATCTCTTTTGCCATCTCATTTGCTCTTGGCCAGTAAAATCCTGCTCGGTATGCTTTAGCCACAATGGTCCGAGAGGACGCATGGTGACCACAGGTCCCCGAGTGGATATCATTAAGGATCATCTGACCCTCTTCTGGTGTTATGCATTTCTGACCGATTCCAGTCGCGCTTTCCCTATACAACTGTCCCTTTATGACTGTGAAGGCCTTGGATCGGCGGACGATCTGTCGAGCCTCTTCCTCGTCCTCCGGGAGTTCTTTCCTCAAGATATACGCGATGTATGGTACCGTCCAGTCAGGAGTGATAGCCAAGACCTCCATGACTAGGTCGACCACAGCAGGAATTTCGACTTCAGTCGGATCTGTGGCACTTTTCGGTTGCGGGGCTTCTTCTGCGAAGGGATCCTCCTGGACTGACGGCGAGCGGATGTGCTCCAAAAACACATTGCTGGGAATGGCTTCTCTCTTGGAGCCTATCTTTGCCAGATCATCTGCTGCTTGATTTTTCAGTCGGGGGATGTGATGAAGCTCTAACCCCTCGAATTTCTTTTCTAGCTTTCTTACTGCGTTGCAATAGCCAGTCATAGCTGGGCTTCTGACGTCCCACTCCTTCATCACCTGATTAACCACCAAATCTGAGTCGCCGTAGACCATGAGGCGCCGGACGCCGAGTGAAATGGCCATGCGCAACCCGTACAAGAGTGCTTCATATTCTGCTTCATTGTTGGAGGAATCGAAGTGAATCTGGAGAACGTATCTGAGCTTATCTCCTCGGGGGGAGACCAATACTACCCCAGCACCGGAACCGTTCAGCATCTTAGATCCATCGAAGAACATGGTCCAGTGCTCCGAGTGAACTTGAGTCGGGAGTTGCTGTTCAATCCACTCGGCGACGAAATCTGCAATTGCTTGGGACTTGATAGCCTTCTTTGCTTCAAACTTGATATCTAGGGGGAGGAGTTCAATCGCCCACTTAGCCACTCGACCAGTTGCATCTCTGTTGTGCAAGATCTCTGACAGTGGAGCGTCGCTGACGACTGTAATGGAATGGTCAGAGAAGTAGTGTGCAACCTTCTTCGTGGTCATGTAGATCCCATATACAAGCTTCTGGTAATGGGGATATCTTTGCTTCGAAGGGGTCAAAACTTCAGACACATAATATACTGGGCGCTGAACTCTGAAGGCCTTTCCTTCTTCTTCCCGCTCGACCGTGAGTACTGTACTGACAACTTGTCCCGTGGCCGCAATGTACAGCAGCAGAGGCTCTTTACTGATTGGGGCAGCAAGCACCGGCTGGGTGGAGAGCAGAGCTTTGAGCTCTGCAAACACTGCGTCAGCTTCTGGAGTCCACTCGAACTTGTCAGACTTCTTCATCAGTCGGTAAAGAGGCAACGCCTTTTCACCGAGACGAGAAATGAATCGACTTAGAGCGGCCAAGCAACCTGTAAGTTTCTGGACATCGTGTACACGCACAGGGCACTTCATCCGGAGTATGGTGCCAACTTTCTCGGGATTGGCGTCGATTCCTCGTTCGGAAACGAGAAAACTGAGTAACTTTCCACCTGGAACTCCGAATGTGCACTTTGATGGATTGAGCTTGATATCGTACCTCCTGAGGTTGGCAAAGGTTTCAGCAAGGTCAGTCCGCAGGTCGGAACCTTTGCGTGACTTGACCACTATATCATCCATGTATGCCTCCACATTCCGACTGATTTGAGTGAGTAAACACTTCTGAATCATTCTCATGAACGTGGCTCCGGCGTTCTTGAGGCCGAACGGCATGGTGACATAACAGAAGCATCCGAATGGAGTGATGAAAGCTGTTTTGATCTCGTCGGGTCCATACAGACGGATCTGATGGTACCCTGAATAAGCATCTAGAAAAGACAAACGCTCACACCCCGCGGTCGAGTCCACTACCTGGTCGATGCGGGGGAGAGGGAAATGATCTTTCGGGCAGGCCCGATTGATGTGTTTAAAGTCAATGCACATGCGAAGTGACTTGTCCTTTTTGGGGACCATGACTACATTGGCGAGCCACTCGGAGTGGTAAATCTCTCGGATGAACTCCGCTGCTAAGAGCTGAGCCACCTCCTCGCCAATAGCTTTCCTCTTCTGGACGGCGGACCGTCGAAGATGTTCTTTCACAGGCTTGAACTTCGGGTCGACTCGTAGACGGTGCTCAGCCAGCCCCCTGGGAACTCCAGGCATGTCAGAAGGCTTCCATGCGAAGACGTCCCAGTTCTCACGGAGGAACTGGATGAGCGCTTCTTCCTATTTGGAGTCGAGCGTCGTCGAGATGTGAGTCGGAGCAGCGTCGGGGTCGGTCGGGTGAATGTGAGCTGGCTTAGTTTCACCGGACGACTGAAAAGCAGATTCTGAAGCAGGCTTCTTGGCTCGTAGCAATTCACTCGGATCAGCAGTCTTCTGGTACTCTTGTAGCTCAACAACTGCCATCTGAGCGTCAGCAATCTTCGATCCTTTCTGAAAACACTCTTCTGCTTTCTTCCGATTGCCGGTAACGGTGATCACACCTCTGGGGCCGGGCATCTTCAACTTGAGATACACGTAGCATGGTCGAGCCATGAAGCGTGCATAAGCTGGCCGGCCCAGAATAGCATGATAAGCACTTTGGAAGTCCACAACCTCAAATGTCAACTTTTCCCTGCGGTAATTCTTTGAATCACCGAAAACCACGTCGAGAGCAATCTGGCCGAGTGACTCGGCTTTCTTTCCAGGAATGACTCCATGGAAGCTCATGTTGCTGGCACTGAGCCTGGACATCGGAATGCCCATCCCTTTCAATGTTTCAGCATACAATATGTTCAGGCCACTGCCACCATCCATCAGGACTTTGGTCAGTCGAGTGCCTTCGACAACTGGGTCGACCACCAAAGCTTGCCTCCCAGGGGTGGCAATGTGCGTAGGGTGATCGGACTGGTCGAATGTGATGGCAGTCTGAGACCACTTCAGATAACTGGGTGTCGCCGGAGCAACCATATTCACCTCACGGTTAATGACTTTCAGTCGACTTTTGCTTTCGACATCAGCAAAAATCATCAGGGTGGAATTGATTTGGGGGTATCCGTCGTCGCTATCTTCCTTGTCCTCGACTCTGTCCGACTCTTTTTCCTTATCTTTGGGCTGTTTGCCCTGAAACTGCTGGATCAGGAGCCGGCACTGTCGAGTGGTATGCTTTGGGTAAATGAAATTACCCTCTTCATCTTTCTTGGTGTGGATGTGACATGGCAGATCCAAAACATCATTTCCATCTTGATCCTTGACTTTCTTGGGCTTCCAGGGGCCTTTGGGTTTTCCCTTGAAATTTCCCTGGGTTGCGGCCAGGGCCTCCCCAGGGGCGGCTGGCTCGGCCTTCCGCTTCTGCTTCCGACTGGAATTGCCTCCGGTTTCCTGGGCGACTGCTTTCTGCTTGCCACTCCGGAGTCGATCTTCATCTTCTCCGTTAGCGTATTTGGTGGCAATTTCCATCATCCGATTCAGGGACATTTCTCCGGTCCGACCGAACTTCAGGTTCAACTCTCTGTTCTTGACGCCTTCTTTAAAGGCACAAACTGCTTGGTGATCCGGTACGTTCTCAACTGTGTGATGCAAAGTGATCCACCTCTGGATGTAATCCCTCAGAGTTTCACTCGGCTTCTGCACGCAAGACCGCAATTCTGTAAGGCCTGCGGGTCGCTTGCATGTTCCCTCAAAGGTTGTGACAAACACTCGAGAGAGATCCTCCCAAGTGTAGATGCTGCTGGGTGCTAACTGATTCAGCCACGCTCTGGCCGAGCCCTCTAACAGGAGAGGCAAATGCTTCATAGCCACCTCATCATTGCCACCGCCAATCTGTACAGCCACTCGGTAATCTTCGAGCCAAGTGTCAGGCTTAGACTCACCGGTGAACTTGCTGACTCCAGTCGCCAACCGAAAGTTGGGAGGAATCACCGCGGCCCTGATGGCTCGACTGAAACACTCTGGCCCTGAAACACGTATTCTGCTGCTGGCGGGCGCATCTCTGTTCTGGCCTTCCCGATGAGCCCTGTTCCTGTCAACCAAGCCTTGAACGAGGACAGATCTCGCGTCAAAGCCTGGGTCCCTGGGGTCGACGGGAATCCTCTGCCCAACGCTATGAGGGCGCCTGTCATCTCGATGTCGAGGCGCATATGACCCACTCCTCGGGGGAGGGGTTGGCACTCGACGTCGATCATCACGATCGGATCGGTGATCATACTGCTCATTCCTTCTGTACTGATCATGCCGGTCGCCACGTCCCTCACGCCTCGGGGGCGACCGCGGGCTGTGAGCCGACTGGACTGTATCTGTTGCAACGGATCGACTGTGGATCCTATTCCGCGACTGAGAAACAGCGGAATTCTGGTTTCCCGCCGCCCGGAGCAACGCTCTGATCTGTAACAAGCCCCTGCCAGCCTCCGACTGGGAGGGCTGAATCGATTCTGCTATACGGGCCGCGGCGGCCAAATTCTGAACTGGGGTTCGGTATACCTGCGTCGGCGGGAAGAGCTGGCGTCGACTAGACTCGGGAGCCCGCTGACGCGCTTGCTCGTCGAGTGCTCGCTGGAGATTCTCCAGTCGAGTGCGCTCGGCCAAATTAGCCAAGCGCGCGTCCTCCAAGGCCCGGGCCTCGGGGGACTCTCCGACGATAGGAGTGCGGAGTGCGTCCGTGTTCCGGCGGCGAAGCTCCTCTCGCTGTAATGACGTGAGAGGTTCGGGGAGATACTCATCGTGGGGATGCGACGGGTCGCCCCCACCCGAGCCTCCATCAGCGCGAGGGAAACCGGGAGGACTGTGCGTTCCATCGACCGCCAGGATCTCAGCCGCTGGGTCGCTGCTGTCGCACTCGGATGCGGTCTCCGCGGAGCCAGTCGACAGGTCGAATAGGCCGCAGAGGGATTCGTCGGGCTCGATTGCCGCGACTTGCGGGGCGGACGACTGGCGAGCCACGACATGCCTCACCCACCTCTGAAGTCTCGACCGACTGGAGCGCTTGCGCCGGTGGGAGACAGAGCGGGGAGACGATACGGGGGCCGACCGATACTGGGTCGACGGCTGCCGCAGGAGGACGCCACGAACGCATGCGCGGAAATGCGTCGCACCGCGGACGGGGAGCGCGTCGATGTCGAGTGGTGCCTCCTGAAGCCAGGCGGAGTCGTCGGCGATGAACGTGAGCGCGCCGAGGCGGATCTCGCGGCCCTCCACCAAAACTCCACACGAAACCATGATCAAAGGGATCGGAAAAATCGCAACTTCTCCAATCAGGTGCTAAGATTCCGGCCCCATGGTGGGCGCCAACTGTCGTGGTTCTAACTCTGACAGTGATGTTGGGGGGTATGTATGGAGAGGCTAGATCTCAGCTATTGGGAAGTTGTAAACACACCAAGATGTACGAGTTCAGGCCCTTCGCGGAGGAAGTAACAGCCCTACGTCTCGGTGCCCGGAGGCGGTCGACTGGATTACTGGCGTGTGAATAACAGGGGTGCGAACCCTCCATACTGAGGAGGGGGGTGGCTTATATAGAGTTCGCCGGCCCCCTCCTGCCCTCAGAAATGCAGGGTTTAAGGTACATTTAAGGTTGGGCGTTACTGGTAACGCCCCTAATAAAGTGCTATAATGACCATAAAGACTACTTAATAGCCGACCGTTTGCCTGCGGAGTGACTTTAGGTCTCCTGGCGGTCGAGTGGTTGGCTTCATGGTCGAGTGATAGCTTCTTGGTCGAGTGTCTTGAACCCGTCGAGTGGGATACCTTCAAGTCGATTGAAAGGTGACTTCTTCTAGGGATGTCCTAGGGTAGGGCTTTTTGGACAGGTCCGTGCCCCTACCCTAGGTACATGGCTTCATCACATCATCCTTTCCTCTTCAAGGAAATCCAACGCAGTGCTCAAGAGGCAGCAAGAAGATTTCTGGCGCCGTTGCCGGGGAGTCTACGCAAAAGTCAACATACCAAGTATCCATCACAACCCTTATCTCCCGCATTACATTATTTGCCATTTTACTCTCATTTTACTCTCCCCCACTTCACCCTTGCCATTTTATTTGCCCTCTCTCTCTATCCTCCCTCTCTTTCTCTATTTGCCTCTTTTTGCCCGCTTGCTTTTTGTTTGCTTGTGTGTTGGATTGCTTGCTTGTCACGATGGCTCAAGATAACACTAAATTGTGTGACTTTACCAATACCAACAACAATGATTTTATTAGCACTCCGATTGCTCCTCTTATCGATGCTGAATCTTGTGAAATTAATGCCGCTTTGCTGAATCTTGTGAAGATGCTGCTAGCCATCTAAATAGCTTCGTTGATTTGTGTGATATGCAAAAGAAGAAAGATGTGGAAAACGATATCGTTAAGTTGAAGCTATTTCCTTTTTTGCTTAGAGATCGTGCTAAAGCTTGTTTTTCATCTTTGCCTAAAAATAGTATTGGTTCTTGGAACAAGTGCAAAGATGCTTTTATCTCTAAGTATTTTCCTCTTGCTAAGATCATCTCCTTTAGAAACGATATTATGAATTTTAAGCAACTTGATCATGAACATGTTGCACAAGCTTGGGAGAGGATGAAATTAATGATATGTAATTGCCCTACTCATGGTTTGAATTTGTGGATGATTATACAAATTTTTTGTGGATGATTATACAAAATTTTATGCCGGATTGAATTTTGCTTCTAGAAATCTTTTAGATTCGGCCGCGGGAGGCACTTTTATGGAAATCACTTTAGGAGAAGCTACTAAACTCCTAGATAATATTATGATTAATTATTTTCAATGGCATACTGAAAGATCTACTAATAAAAAGGTGCATGCGATAGAAGAAATTAATGTTTTGATTGGAAAGATGGATGAACTTATGAAATTATTTGCTAGTAAGAGTGTTTCTTCTGATCCTAATGATATGCCCTTGTCTACTTTGATTGAGAACAATAATGAATCTATGGATGTGAATTTTGTTGGTAGGAATAATTTTGGTAACAACGCGTATAGAGGAAACTTTAATCCTAGGCCTTATCCTAGTAATCCCTCTAATAATTATGGAAATTCCTACAACAACTCTTATGGAAATTTCAATAAGATTCCCTCTTAATTTTAGAATAGTGTTAAGGAATTTATGAATTCGCAAAAGAATTTCAAAGCTTTGCTTGAAGAGAAATTGCTTAAAGTTGATGATTTGGCTAGGAACGTTGATAGAATTTCTCTTGATGTTGATTCTTTAAAGCTTAGATCTATTCCTCCTAAGCATGATATCAATGAGTCTCTTAAAGCCATGAGAATTTCCATTGATGAGTGCAAAGAAAGAACCGCTAGGATGCATGCTAAGAAAGATGCCTTTATAAGAGCGTGTTCTTCTAGTTCCTATGAAAATAAAGATGAAGATCTAAAAGTTATTGATGTGTCCCCTATTAAATCTTTGTTTTGCAATATGAATCTTTATAATGATGGGACTGAATATGATCCACCTTTACCTAGAAGGCGTTCCAAAAATTCGGAGTTTTTAGATCTTGATGCTAAATTTAATGAAAGTGGGATTGAATAAATTAAAACCCTAGATGTTGCTATACCCACTATTTTGGATTTAAAAGAATTTAATTATGAAAATTGCTCTTTGATTGATTGTATTTCCTTGTTGCAATCTGTGCTAAATTCTCCTCATGCTTATAGTCAAAATAAAGCGTTTACTAAACATATCGTTGATGCCTTGATGCAATCTTATGAAGAAAAACTTGAGTTGGAAGTTTCTATCCCTAGAAAACTTTATGATGAGTGGGAACCAACTATTAAAATTAAGATTAAAGATCATGAGTTCTATGCTTTATGTGATTTGGGTGCTAGTGTTTCCACGATTCCAAAGACTATGTGTGATTTGTTAGGTTTCCGTGATTTTGATGATTGCTCTTTAAACTTGCACCTTGCGGATTCCACTATTAAGAAACCAATGAGAAGAATCAATGATGTTCTTATTTTCGCAAATAGGAATTATGTGCCCATAGATTTTATTGTTCTTAACATAGATTGCAATCCTTCATGTCCTATTATCCTTGGTAGACCTTTCCTTAGAACGATTGGTGCAATTATTGATATGAAGGAAGGAAATATTAGATTCCAATTTTCATTAAGGAAAGGCATGGAACACTTTCCTAGAAACAAAATTAAATTACCTTATGAATCTATTATGAGAGCCACTTATGGATTGCCTACCAAAGATGGCAATACCTAGATCTATCCTTGCTTTTTATGCCTAGCTAGGGGCGTTAAACGATAATGCTTGTTGGGAGGCAACCCTACGTTATTTTTATTCCTTGATTTTTGCTCCTGTTTAGTAATAAATAATTTACCTAGCCTCTATTTTGGTTGTGTTTTTTGTGTTTAATTAGTGTTTGTTCCAAGTAGAACCGTTGGGAAGACTTGGGGAAAGTCTTGTTATCTTGCTGTAAAAAACAGAAACTTTAGCGCTCACGAGAACTGCTGCCTTTTTTATTTGGAAATTGATATTTAGTTAATTATTTTTGAATATGATTAATAGATAAATTACTCACGTCCAGAAATTTATTTTAGAATTTTTGGGGTTCCAGATCTTGCGCTAGTTACAAATTACTACAGACTGTTCTGTTTTTGACAGATTCTGTTTTTTCGTGTGTTGTTTGCTTATTTTTTGATGAATCTATGGGTAGTAAAATAGTTTATAAACCATACAGAAGTTGTAATACAGTAGTTTTAACACCAATATAAATAAAGAATGAGTTCATTACAGTACCTTGAAGCGGTCTTTTGTTTTCTTTCGCTAACGGAGCTCACGAGATTTTCTACTTTAAGTTTTGTGTTGTGAAGTTTTCAAGTTTTGGGTAAAGATTTGATGGACTATGGAAAAAGGAGTGGAAATAGCCTAAGCTTGGGGATGCCCATGCCACCCCAATATAATCTAAGGACACCTAAAATCCAAAGCTTGGGGATGCCCCGGAAGGCATCCCCTCTTTCGTCTACTTCCATCGGTAACTTTACTTGGAGCAATATTTTTATTCACCACATGATATGTGTTTTGCTTGGAGCGTCTTGTATGATTTGAGTCTTTGCTTTTTAGTTTACCACAATCATACTTGCTGTACACACCTTTTTAGAGAGCCATACATGACTTGGAATTTGTTAGAATACTCTATGTGCTTCACTTATATCTTTTGAGTTATATAGTTTTGCTCTAGTACTTCACTTATATCTTTTAGAGCACGGTGGTGGATTTGTTTTATAGAAACTATTGATCTCTCATGCTTCACTTAGATTATTTTGAGAGTCTTAAATAGCATGGTATTTTGCTTAAATAATCCTAATATGCTAGGTATTCAAGATTAGTAAAAAAATTCTTATGAGTGTTTTGAATACTAAGAGAAGTTTGATGCTTGATGATTGTTTTGAGATATGGAGGTAATAATATCAAAGTCGTGCTAGTTGAGTAGTTGTGAATTTGAGAAATGCTTGTGTTGAAGTTTGCAAGTCTCGTAGCATGCACGTATGGTAAATGTTATGTAACAAATTTGAAACATGAGGTGTTCTTTGATTGTCCTCCTTATGAGTGGCAGTCGGGGATGAGCGATGGTCTTTTCCTACCAATCTATCCCCCTAGGATCATGCGCGTAGTGCTTGGTTTTTGATGACTTGTAGATTTTTGCAGTAAGTATGTGAGTTCTTTATGACTAATGTTGAGTCCATGGATTATACGCACTCTCACCCTTCCATCATTGCTAGCCTCTTCAGTACCGTGCATTGCCCTTTCTCACATTGAGAGTTGGTGCAAACTTCGCCGGTGCATCCAAACCCCGTGATATGATACGCTCTTTCACACGTAAACCTTCTTATATCTTCCCCCAAACAGCCACCATACCTACCTATTATGGCATTTCCATAGCCATTCCGAGATATATTGCCATGCAACTTTCCACCATTCCGTTTATCATGACACATTCATCATTGTCATATTGCTTAACATGATCATGTAGTTGACATAGTATTTGTGGCAAAGCCACCATTCATAATTCTTTCATACATGTCACTCTTTGTTCATTGCATATCCCGGTACACCGTCGGAGGCATTCATATAGAGTCCTCTTTTGCTCTAGCATCAAGTTGTAATCATTGATTTATAAATAAATAGAAGTGTGATGATCATCATTTTCTAGAGCATTGTCCCAAGTGAGGAATTAAAAATAAGGGAGAGAAAGGCCATAAAAAAGAAGAGAAGGCCCAAAAAAAGAGAGAAAAAGAGAGAAGGGACAATGCTACTATCCTTTGCCACACTTGTGCTTCAAAGTAGCACCATAATCTTCATGATAGAGAGTCTTTTATTTTGTCACTTTCATATACTAGTGGGAATTTTTCATTATAGAACTTGGCTTGTATATTCCAACAATGGGCTTCCTCAAGTGCCCTAGGTCTTCGTGAGCAAGCAAGTTGGATGCACACCCACTTAGTTTCTTTTATTGAGCTTTCATACATTTATAGCTCTAGTGCATGCGTTGCATGGCAATTCCTACTCCTTGCATTAACATCAATCAATGGGCATCTCCATGGCCCATTGATTAGCCTCGTTGATGTGAGACTTTCTCCTTTTTTGTCTTCTCCACATAACCCCCATCATCATATTCTATTCCACCCATAGTGCTATGTCCATGGATCGCGCTCATATATTGCATGAAAGTTTATAGGTTTGAGATTACTAAAGTATGAAACAATTACTTGGCTTGTCATCGGGGTTGTGCATGATGAGAGCATTCTTGTGTGACGAAAATGGAGCATGACTAAACTATATGATTTTGTAGGGATGAACTTTCTTTGGCCATGTTATTTTGAGAAGACATAATTGCTTAGTTAGTATGCTTGAAGTATTATTATTTTTATGTCAATATGAACTTTTATCTTGAATCTTTCAGATCTGAATATTCATACCAAAAATAAGAAGAATTACATTAAAATTATGCCAAGTAGCACTCCGCATCAAAATTATCTTTTTTATCATTTACCTACTCGAGGACGAGCAGGAATTAAGCTTGGGGATGCTTGATACGTCTCCAACGTATCTATAATTTTTGATTGCTCCATGCTATATTATCTACTGTTTTGGACATTATTGGGCTTTATTATCCGCTTTTATATTATTTTTGGGACTAACCTATTAACCGGAGGCCCAGCCCAGAATTGCTGTTTTTTTGCCTATTTCAGAGTTTCACAGAAAAGGAATATCAAACGGAGTCCAAACGGAATGAAACCTTCGGGAACGTGATTTTTGGAACGAACATAATCCAGGAGAATTGGACCCTATGTCAAGAAATAAAGGAGGAAGCCATGAGGTAGGGGGGCGCGCCTACCCCCCTAGGCGCGTCCTCCACCCTTGTGGGCCCCCTGTTGCTCCACCGACGTACTCCTTCCTCCTATATATACCTACGTACCCCCAAACGATCAGATACGGAGCCAAAAACCTAATTCCACCGCCGCAACCTTCTGTATCCACGAGATCCCATCTTGGGGCCTGTTCCGGAGCTCCGCCGGAGGGGGCATCTATCACGGAGGGCTTCTACATCAACACCATAGCCTCTCCGATGAAGTGTGCGTAGTTTACCTCAGACCTTCGGGTCCATAGTTATTAGCTAGATGGCTTCTTCTCTCTTTTTGGATCTCAATACAATGTTCTCCCCCTCTCTTGTGGAGATCTATTCGTTGTAATCTTCTTTTTGCGGTGCGTTTGTTGAGACCGATGAATTGTGGGTTTATGATCAAGATTATCTATGAACAATATTTGAATCTTCTCTGAATTCTTTTATGTATGATTGGTTATCTTTGCAAGTATCTTCGAATTATCAGTTTGGTTTGGCCTACTAGATTGATCTTTCTTGCAATGGGAGAAGTGCTTAGCTTTAGGTTCAATCTTGTGGTGTCCTTTCCCAGTGATAGTAGGGGCAGCAAGGCACGTATTGTATTGTTGCCATCGAGGATAACAAGATGGGGTTTTATCATATTGCATGAATTTATCCCTCTACATCATGTCATCTTGCTTAAGGCGTTACTCTGTTTTCATGAACTTAATACTCTAGATGCATGCTGGATAGCAGTCGATGAGTGGAGTAATAGTAGTAGATGCAGGCAGGAGTCGGTCTACTTGTCTCGGACGTGATTCCTATATACATGATCATACCTAGATATTCTCATAACTATGCTCAATTCTGTCAATTGCTCAACAATAATTCGTTCACCCACCGTAAAATATTTATGCTCTTAAGAGAAGCCACTAGTGAAACCTATGGCCCCCGGGCCTATCTTCATCATATTAATCTTCCAGTACTTAGTTATTTCCTTTTATTTTTTACTTTGCCTTTATTTTACTTTGCATCTTTATCACAAAAATACCAAAAATATTATCCTATCATATCTATTAGATCTCACTCTCGTAAGTGACCGTGAAGGGATTGACAACCCCTTATCGCATTGGTTGCGAGGAGTTATTTGTTTGTGCAGGTACGAGGGACTCGCGCGTAGCCTCCTACTGGATTGATACCTTGGTTCTCAAAAACTGAGGGAAATACTTACGCTACTTTGCTGTATCATCCTTTCCTCTTCAAGGAAATCCAACGTAGTGCTCAAGAGGTAGCAGTGGTTAGAAACATTCTTGGTACCTTTTCCCATTAAGAAATTGGAATGCTTATATTTGTAAGTCTATGCTTCAACTAGTCCCACTTTTATAATAATCACACTTTCAATATCTATACAAACAGAGATGCTCGATTTTAGTGGAACTGCACAAAAAGTCCAAATGGTTCAACATTAGGAGCATGTTTTCCTCCAAACCATTATATCCAATTGGTGGCACTATGAGCTATTCATTACGAAGGTACATGGTTTGCTACTATATTGCTACTCTTTTTGTACTGTCATTAGATAGTAATATTAGAGGTTTGCATGTGAATTTATTGGCAGGGTGGACCTACATTGGAGGTGCATGTCATGATTCAATGACTGGATGCTCAATTTCGGTTGTATCGATTTCACCTCTTACATCACTGGGAACATGGACATCCTTGGTCTGATGAAGAATATGCGCTATATTTATTCTCTGTAACAGCAAATCAATTCAGTATGAAATTGTCCAGGGCAAAACATGACAGTATCAAATTGTCCAGTGCAAAACAAGACAGATGCTAAGCGAAAGAGACGTGTTTAAACCGAAAATACAAGGTGGGGTATATGTTTACTAGCTGCTTGATATTTGTGCAGACATATTTACGTCCGTTGCTATTTGGAAAACAAACAAAGTGACCGCAACTTTGGTGGAACTGCACAAGAGAATAATATAGTCACTGCATGTAGTGCGATTTGAAAATAGACACAGAAAGATTGGATAGTCACTTTGTGGACTGCACAAAACTGGCATTGTACTATTTTTTGGCCAACACTAGGTGCTTCATTGCTTTGGTATGATTATACAGTGGGCATCATTTTTCCTAAGTTAAAGTTTATATTCCAAAAATAGTCTCGCCGTGTGATCGAGAGAAGACCAAATCATATTGCAGTGGATGTTCGTTCATCATGTGTGGTTCATTCTCATGGTTCCAGCTGTTGGTGAAACCACTTAAGTTTGAAAGAGGAATTTTAGACTTCAGAAACAAATTTATTTTTCACTCTGTATTGAATGTTGGCCCAGAGAAGCATCCATGTTAGTAGGAAGAACATATGTTTTTTCTAGATCTTTGCTTTTGGAGCTACATATTTGTATATGATCTGTGAATCATTGAGCATTAACATGTTGAGCTTATGTATGGGAATCGTACTATTTGGTTGTGAATTTGGGCTACTAATGTGAACATATTACAATGCCATGCCCGTGAGTCTCGTGTGAACATTTCGAACGGATCGGTTCTTACTACTATGCACAGCTTGATCCTTATTCCTGTGTTCTCAGTGTTTATAAGTTACTAGCAGTTCCTTATTTCTGTTCACTCAGTGTTTACAAGTTACCGATCGATCACTAGCTATCCTACTAATACGCTCCTGGCAGTTTTAGTTGTGACACAAGATCCGAAGTGGCAGTTTTTTGAATAAAAATGCCTACCTCTGAAGAAATTGACAAGCTGTTCTGAAGAAAATGCCATGCGAATCTGAAGAAACTGCCAGCAAAAACGTTCGCAAATGCCTTATCTCCCAGCGAACGTTCATCCGCTATTGCGATCCTACACATACACTATCCGACCGACTCGGTCCTACATGAATAACCAGCGGATCACGCACGTACCTCATCTTGATGAATCGAGTGCACTCGTTTGACCATCATGCCGACGTGCAATCCAGCACGAACGAGACGCATCACTGACGGGACGGGACGGGATGACACAGTCATAATTTTAGTCTTTCTAGTTTTCCACGTCAATCTGGCACGCTAAGCCATGCCTGCTTATGCATTGAATTCCGATGACCGCGATGAGCATCGCATTTCTCGCGACACGCTGGTTCACCTACCTTCCGCCAATAATTACTGGTTCCCGGCGTTCTCTAGTGGCACCATCACCCAACTCACCCTATCCCCATAAGTCCCCACCGGCCCGATGTCACTCGCCACTTGTCCTTGCTCTCGCCACATCCTTCATGCCCCCATCCGCATTAGGCAACGCCGGAGGCGGTCACCGCCGGAACTAGTGTTCGGTTTTCATCGAAAAGCAGACGGAGGGAGGAGGCATTCTATCGGTCTTTAGATGGCAATGCGGAGTATGAGGACTTGTTGGAGCGCGACCACCTAGCGGAGGAGCAGCGTATCGCTGATTTGAGGCACCAGGGGGGCATGGAGCAGGAGCGCACCGACGCTCTGAGTCACGAGCAGAGCGCCCGCAACTGGGTGGACTACAGGGAGGCTGGCACCCGGCAAATAGCCCTAGAGGTTGTCGGGCACACATGCGTTCGCGACACCGAATTTTACTACCAGCTCATCAAGTGGATTTCCCGCTTAGAAGCCGAAGATCCGGTGGTCCACACCAGAATGGAAAGGGCCAAGGCGCGTGAGCTACGCGCCCTATCACACCTCTGGCAAGTCCGAGGAGAGGAAGAGGACGCCGGTGCCGGCGTTTAGCGTGTACCGCAGATGGCGGCCGACATCGTCTAGTTAGCTAAGTGTAACTTAGTACTTGTACACTACTAGTGTATTAGTGGGAGTAGATAGTTAACTTGGCTATGATGGTTGTCAACGTGGAAGTTCAGTACTCTATATCTCGATCACACCTGTTACTTTGCTCTGAATGTTGAACTTTCTGTTTGAACGTATGGAATGGGCGGTTATTTTTTTTAAATGGTCTATATTTGTCCGCCATAGGTTTAGAGGCTGACTTGTGGGCCTACTAGGTTGGCACGTAGACAATCAAGAGATGATTGTACATGGAGAGGATGACAGCACGGACCCACCAGGGTCATAGCAGTACAGAAGCAAGTGCGTCCTTATTTCAAGCCAAAAAATGGTTCCTCCTAATGCATTTCTGACATCTGGGTCCCATGCCAATGTCAACATAGTCAATAAACAAGAGAATTGCACAATGAGCGGCTGACACTAGGGACCCAGCAGCTCGCCCAGTTATTTTTGTTTTTGAGATGGAAGCAGGGTGTCAACTGGGTTGTGCAGGGCACTCTCGCCTGTATAGCGAGCCTTTTCTTTTATGGTTAACACAAGACCAGCCCACTAGTTTTTTTCTTTCTGAAAATGGCTAGCCCAGTTTTTTTGTTCTTCTACAGAATAACCAACTGAGTCCTACTTTCTTTGTCAGCCCTGCTGGGCTAGAAATCTTTCAAGACAAGGAGAGCTTCATTCGGCTTGCCCAGAAAATGGGCTATCAGTAATGAGAAATGGAATGTACATTTTTAAAACACATCAAACCGACAATTAGTTTCAAATTTCTTTTTTTATTTCAAGATTTTAAATTCCATTGATTTTTATGCATGGACAATTATTTGGATTTTATATTGATATAAATTTATTTTTAAAATTAGTTTGAATGTGACTCGAAATTTCAGGATTAAAAACAGTATAGACCGCACCGAAATATGCAAAATTTCATATAAATTTTTAACCGTAGCCATAATATGGGCTGTAATGCTAACAAAGAGAATATGGTCTCCAAAAAAACCTTAAGAATTAGCAAATGGGCTGTAAATTATTAGAAATAATGGCAGATGGGCCGCATGCTGTTTTCCACATATTTGAGGCTAACATGTGCGCCTACTATAGGTTGACGCGTACGCTTTCCTAAAAAAAGGTTGACACACACGCTACGCCGTGTCAGCTTAGTAAACACATGAGAGCAGTGACTATTGGATGTCCATCCAACGACTGTCGTGCTTCTTCAATCTCTGCACATCCTGCTCTAGCCGCTCAAACAAGCACCGACGGGACTGCCTCCTCCCTCATCCCGTGGCTGGCTGTGTTGCCGCATAGGCCTCACCACCCTACCCTACTCACATCGCTGGCCTGGACATCCCTCTACTCACCCACACCTGTTGTTATTCTCCGGCGGCTATAAACGAACTAGTAAACCCTTGTACTACCCTCCGCGTGGGAAACAACTGCCGAGTCTTCCCTGGGTCTCTGTCATTCCCTTCCTAGGCGTCACCGTCGTCCACGCCCTGGTGCTCTCGGCGCTGCGTGGTCAACATGGTCAACGAACGACATCCATCGAAAGTGGATTGTATGTGGAGAGGCTGACAGCTGGGTCCATGGCTGCACGCAAGGAAATGAGTCCTTATTACGCGTAAAATAATGATTCCTCCACCTGATAGCTGGGACCCACCTGAAGGGCCTCTATGTTTTGTGAAAAAAAACGTCCCCCCCGCTGACAGCTCGGACCCATCAGCTATATCTTCGCACGCAAGGAAGTGCCTCCTTAAGGGAGATGATCTTAGCGGGAGGAAAATACTTGGAAATAAAAGCATATTTACACTTATTCCATGAATAAATACTATTTTAGGAAAAGTTGAAAACCAAGTTTTAGCACGATCTCCAACGAGAACGAAAATAGCTTCAATTTAACAATATCATTATCCACATCTTTTTTTCATATCACACAAATAAACTAAATTGTTTAGATGGGATGCGACATCTTCACAAGGAAAACCAGAAAATTGATCTTCCATAACAAGATTCAGCAAAGCGGCATTAATTTCACAAGATTCTGCATTAGTAGCGGGAGCAATCGGAGGACTGTTAAAATCATTATTATTGGTGTTGGAAAAGTCACATAATTTGGTATTCTCTTGAGCCATCATGACAAAGCAAGTAATCCAACACACGAGCACACAAAAAGCAAGCAGAGAAGACGAATGGAAGAGGGACGAAGAAAAGGCAAATCTTTTCGAAAATCATTTTAGAAGTGGGGACATGAAAACGAGAGGCGAATGGCAAATAATGTAATGCAAGAGATGAGAGTTTATGATGGGTACTTGGTATGTCTTGACTTGTCGTAGATCTCCCCGGCAACGGCGCCAGAAATTCTTCCTGCTACTTCTTGAGCTTGCGTTGGTTTTTCCCTTGAAGAGGAAAGGGTGATGCAGCAAAGTAGAGTAAGTATTCCCCTCAGTTTGAGAACCAAGGTATCAATCCAGTAGGAGACAACGAACAAGTCACCGAATACCTGCACAAACAATCAACAACTTGCACCCAACGCGATAAAGGGGTTGTCAATCCCTTCACAATTACTTGCAAAAGTGAGATCTGATAGAGATAGATAAATGGTAAAGTAAATATTTTTGGTATTTTTGGTTTATAGAATGAAAAGTAAAAGATTGAAAAATAGTAGATCATAAAATTATATGATGGGAAATAGACCTGGGGGCCATAGGTTTCACTAGAGGCTTCTCTCAAGATAGAAAATATTACAGTGGGTGAACAAATTCCTGCCGAGCAACTGATAGAAAAGCGCAAAGTTATGACGATATCTAAGGCAATGATCATGAATATAGGCATCACGTCCGTGTCAAGTAGACCGAAACAATTCTGCATCTACTACTATTACTCAACACATCGACCACTATCCAGCATGCATCTAGAGTATTAAGTTCATAAAGAACGGAGTAACGCATTAAGCAAGATGACATGATGTAGAGGAATTAACTCAGGAAATATGATGAAAACTCCATATTTTTATCCTCGATGGCAACAATACAATACGTGCCTTACTGCCCCTACTGTCACTGGGAAAGGACACCGCAAGATTGAACCCAAAGATAAGCACTTCTCCCATTGCAAGAAAAACCAATCTGGTTGGCCAAACCAAATCGATAGTTTGAAGAGAATTACAAAGATATCAAATCATGCATATAAGAATTCAGAGAAGATTCAAATAATATTCATGGATAAGTTGATCATAAATCCACAATTCATCGGATCTCGACAAACACACCTTAAAAGAGTATTACATCAAATAGATGTCCAAGAACATCGAGGAGAACATGGTATTGAGAATCAAAGAGAGACAAGAAGCCATCTAGCTACTAGCTATGGACCCGTAGGTCTGTGGTAAACTACTCACACTTCATTGGAAGGGCAATGGTGTTGATGTAGAAGCCCTCCGTGATCGAATCCCCCTCCGGCAGGACGCCGGAAAAGGCCCCTAGATGGGATCTCACGGGTACAGAAGGTTGTGCGCTGGATAAGTGTTTTCATGGCCCCCCTGTTGGTTTGGGGATGTATGGGAATATATAGGCAAAAGAAATAGGCTAGTGGAGTCACGAGGGGCCCACAAGGTTGGGGGCGCGCCCTCCATCCTTGTGGCCGCCTCGTGGCTCTTCTGACTTCATATACAAGTCTTCTAGATGTCTTTGGGTCCAAGAAAAATCATCACGGAAGTTTTATTCCATTTGGACTCCGTTTGATATTCCTTTTTTGCGAAACTCAAAAACAAGGAAAAACCAGGAACTGGCATTGGGCTCTAGGTTAATAGGTTAATCATAAAATAATATAAAATAGCATATTAATGCATATAAAACATCCAAAACAGATAATATAATAGCATGGAAGAATAAAAAATTATAGATACTTGGAGACGTATCAGGTGCGTGCGGACGCCGCAGTAGCCCCAAGTTTCCCAGCGGCATGGCGGCGGCGAGGCAAGAAAGAGCGGGGAGAGAGCGGTGGCGAGGCATAGAGCAGTGGGAGGGCATTGGATTTTATAAAGCGCACTGGACGCCGTGCGCCAAAACTAGCGCGCGCCCGACCACTTTTTCCCGCGCGCGCGTGATCCTTTCCCGACGTCCCTCCTATCTCTATTCTCTTCTCTACTCTTATATATATACTACATATTATACACACACACAAACACTATTCTGATCACGGGATCAGAATATTATTCTAATCACAACACGAACTTCCTGAGTTACACGCCTGAACTTCCCTCTGTAGGAACCCAACCTTCGGGCTATCTTCGCAACCGTGTCTCCCGCGCGAATTATTCTGAATAGTCATGTTCTATATGATGTAAGTGTGATCTAGAAACGGTTTTTAGCAACTAAATGCCCGATTAAATAGGAATCTTGCTCGTTGGCAGATTTTGCTCTCGGGTCGTGATGAAATTGTGTTTTTTTTTGCAATTTTAGTGCTTGAGTTGTTCGACCTGAACTTCCCCCTGTGCTAGGTTGAACTTCCGCCAACATTTCCCAAATAGGGTTGCGATATACCGTTGGAAAGCTATGGACACCAGTATCATGACCCAAGTGAAATTTTTGGCAAAATGTAAATGGTTTAAGAGCAGTTTTGAAAACCGTTTTTTCTTCATACAAAAAATGTGAATCATATATCCGATCGCATTTCTAAACTGTTTATCGGTATAAGGCAAATAATATGGCGTTTGAAAGCTGTTGCAAAACCGCTTCTTCCACATGTTGAAAGTTCTCTCTAATTCCATATGGTTAAAGAGTAATTTCGAAAATCGTAAAATTTCACAAATCGAACAACCGAGTTTGTATTTTTGATGCCATTTCTAAACCGCTAATCCAATTAAGGCAAATGATCTGACGTTCAACAGCTTATGAAATGCGCTACTTTTTCATGTTGAACCTTTTTTCTAATTTTGAACAGTTTAAGAGTAATTTAGAAAACGGTACAAGTTCCACCGAGTTCGTATTTTCGATCTATTTTTTAAATTGTATGTCCGACTTCAGCAAATGATATGGCGTTGGAAAGCTTGAACAAATACAAAACCTTTTGGTATATATTGTGTCTCCCAATCATTATGGTTTTATGTCAATTTTAAAAATGGCTAAAATGTATTTTCGCCGTAATTTTATAAACTTTATCGGAATGGGGCAAATAATATACCGCTGAAAAGCTACAGAAAATGATATGTTGATGGGTTTTTCTGATTCCGGGCTGTTTTCAAGTAACTTTGAAAATGGCGAGATCATTCGTTCTGCCTTTATCGCAAAACATATTTCTTCAAAAATGCACCGCATGAAGAACGTGAACTTCTCGGCGTGTGTACTTGAACTCCACTCTATTTTTCACGGGCTTTTTTGCTTGAGGCTCTCCATCCACTCACCTGAACACTCACCGGAATTGAGCAAGAGATATACCAATGTAAAGCTGCTGTAAACACGCAACATTTTTTCATACTCGCGATGGTTTTAAAAGTTTTTCTTCTGAAATTCATTCAGTGTAGTAGTTTAACTTCCTGCTCTCATCACGTTGAACTTCTGCGACGTATTTTTGTTTGTAATTTCCTCGTACATTCGTCAATGTCACACAAATGATATTCCTTTTGTACAAACCTCTCTCACAATAATTTTTTTTAACTTTGTCCGACCGAGGACTTGAAATTACACAAATGATATTACTGGAGTTTTGAAGTAAATTAGAAAATGACGGGATCATGATTTATGCCTTCATTGCGAATGGAAATGCACTACGTGAACTAGTTGAACTTCTCGGGCATGTCTGTTTGAACTTCACACTGTTTTTCATGTTCCGTTTTTTGTCCGTAACTCCCGAACCACTTACCGGAATTGAGAAAATGATATCCCGATGGAAATTTGTTGAAAACACGCAACTTTCCCATGTTGATCAGTTTTCATGTTCACGATGGTTCAAAAGAATTTTTTTTAATATATAAAACGTGTTTTTAATGGTATAGATCGAACTTTTGAAGCATTTATTGGAATGTAGCATATACCATACATTGGAAAGCTTATTTATAGGAGCAACTTTTTCATCTAGACAATCGTTACAAATTCGTTTCTTTTTTAGAGCAGTAGTAAAAATGGCAAAAACAATATCGTTTTTGCTTGTTTTTAACATGTAATTGAAGGTCGGACGTCTCGCACTAGAGATCTTGAACTTCACCGGGAGGAGCACGTGAACTTCTTGCAACAAATCTTTTAGGCTTTCAGTTTTTTATTTGTTTTATTCTCATCTGAAATGCATTTTGTGTAGTAGTTGAACTTCCCACCGTTTTCACTTTGAACTTATACCACGTATTTTTGTTCATAATTTCTCTTCTGTTCATCGGGAGTTGCACAAATGATACACCATGCCGATTACCTCTCTCACAAGAATGTCTGAACTTTCCTGTGCTGAGCACCTGAACTTCTTGCAACGCATTTTCTATACTTTAATTTTTCTATTCTATTTTCTCATATTAAAACACACACCATGTAGTACGTGAACTTCTGGTAGTTATGAATTTGAACTTCTCTCTGTTTCGCTTTAGTAACGAAAAATATGAGTTTTTATAGACATCAAACCGCTCTAACTTTTTTATTTGAACTAATTTGTGTGTTTTTTAGAAATGTGAAAATTGGAGTTGTTTTAGAAACATCAAACTACTTTGTTATTCCAATTGAACTTATTGGTTCTATTCTTTAGTAATTGGGAAAATTTGATTCGTTCGAATAAATATTAAGTTGCATTGCTTTTTCCAATTGAACTTCTTGGTTTTATTCATTAGTAACGAGAAACTTGAGTTTTTCATATACGTTGAACCGCTCTGTTTTTAAAATTGAACATCTTGGTTGTAATCTTTAGTATTGGGGGAAATCTGATATTTTTATAAACATCAGACAACTACAATTTTAAATTAGGACCGCTCCACTTCATTAGTCTAGTTTGAACTTTTTTCTAAAACAAGACATTTCTGTTTAAATATTTTTAGTTGTTCCTTTTATTTTATTTTGAACTTCTTCATTTTATTCTTTAGTAACGAGATTTTCTTTAGTTTTTTATAAACTTCGAACTTCTCTGTTATTTTAATTTGAATTTCTATGTTTTATTATTAGAATTTTTTTTTAAAATAAGCATCAAACATCTTTTAAAAATTGAACTTCAAACTTTTATTAATTTTAATTTGAACTTCACGATTTTATTTCTTTGGTAACAAGGAAATCTAAGTTTTTAATAAATGTCAAACTAATCTATTTTGTATTTTGGACTTCTTGGATTATTTATTTTAGTAACGGAATTTTTTAGTTTTCTAATATATATTGAACCGGTCTCTTACTTAAATTTGAACTTCTAGACTTTTTTTACAAATAGTGAAAATCCTATTTTATAAATTTTATTTTGCTCTATTTTTTGATTAAACTTCTCACTTTTTGTTATTTATTAACGAAAAAAATCTAAGATGTTTTAAATGTCGAACTACTTTATTAATTGAATTTGAACTTCTGTGTATTTATTTTATAAATGTGAAAAATAAAACCGATGTGTTTGTCCCTATAAGGAATTTCATGAGTTTATTTTTATTCTTTAGTAACGAGAAAAATCTGAGTATTTTATTCACACGGAACTTCATCGTTTTTTAAATTTGGACTTCTTGTTTTTTTAGTAATGGGAATAAACCTAGTTTTCAGTAAAATCGAAATGCTTTATTTTAATTTTAACTTCGAGAGTTATTTATTTAGAAACGGTGAAAATCCTTTATACTTTACTTTTTCAAATTGAACTTCATACTTACTTCTTCGCGAAATGAGAAGAATCTGATTTTTTGTATACATCAGACCCTATGTTTCTTTAAAGTGAACGTCTTGGATTTATTATTTGGTAAGAGGGATATTTTTTGTAAATAAACATAGAACCACTTCATTTTATAAATTTGAACTTCTAGGTTTTTCATAGAAACGGAGAAAATCTTTTTTCTAAAAAATATTTTTCATTTGCTTTGTTATTTTAATTTGACCTTCTCAAAGTTATTTAAAACCATGAAAAATGTTTTCTAGTACATATATTGAATGACTTCGTTATTTTAGTTTGAACAAAATCCATGGTTTTTTTAATACAATGATAACATTTTCTTTGAACTCTCTATTCTATGAAATTTGAACTTCTCAAGTTAACACTGTTATAGTTGAAGCTTTGTTTTTCTTCATGGTATATAACCATCAAACTTCTGTGTTATCTTATTTTGAACTTCTTGGGTTTTATTTTTAGGAACTAAAGAAATCCAAGTTTTCTTATAAGCACTGAACCGCTCTGGTATTTTAATTGAACTTCTAGGTTTTTTAGAAACATAATTTTTTTGCTTTTTTAAAAACTTTTTAAAATGCACTATATTTTTAGTTTCACCTTCCTAACTTTCTAATAAATGTTGGACTTCTCCGTTATTTAAATTTGAACCTCTAGGTTTTTTAAGAAACGAGAAAATTGGACTACAAGGTCGTAACACAAGGAGTTGCAACCGAGCGTCTTCCATTTGTACAAATTTGATCAATGAACACAATTTTGCCTGCTAAAAATCAAGAAAATTGGACTACAACCATACTAATTACTCACACAGAAAAACTGATCGTAACTTAAGAAAATTGTTGCCTTGCAAAATGCTTTCGGGAATGGTTAACCTTTTGTGAAGAAGAACATAGACATAAAGAGCACGACACACACACGAACACACGAAGCACCTACACAATGAGTGTGGACACACATATGAGACACAAGACCTAGCACGGACGCAGCAACACATAACACTATTTTTTATTTTTGAACTTCTGAATATCCTTTTACAAGCTTGAGCCATCAAATTCCAGCAGCCCAAAATACAATTATCTGAACTCTGAAGAATAATATGACAACTCTTTAGGAACTTCTGCCAGTCAACCATGCGTATTTTTGCGGCCATAATAGATATGCATAGCATTTCAAACAAATATAAATGATATGATGCTCTGTAGGTATTTAAAAGCACACTCTGTGTCTACTACTTCCCCAAAGATCATTTTTCTTGAGCAGAATAGCACGAAAGCCACCAATGTTGAATGTATGACAAACCTGTCCAAGAATTATCAAAAGAAGTTGATTATTCTCAAAAGGAAGCAAACTGGGTGAGTTACTTGTCCAGAAACAAATAATAATAGAGAAAGGTAAGCCGATCAAGTTCGTACCTACAGTGTAAAGGAGCTACATTTGTGTGATTTACTCTTTGGTTCAGAGGTAACACAATAAGTTGAATTAACCACCGTACTTTTTCAGACTGAACCCAATGCTTTTGATTTCTCAATGGAACGCATATGGTACAAACAAAGTGTTTTCCACTATAAGTTAACTGTAGTCAACGTCGAAACTGCCACAATTCACCTCATAGCAATAACACAAAAACACTTCAGAAATTATAGCAAAATTGTAGCCAAATTGAGCACCGGCACCGCACAGCTATAGTTCATGGTGGAGTGGCTACATGTTAGGGGGAGGTACATGATGCCATTTTTCTAGAGATGCCGACATCCGCGGCAACAACTTCAAACACCCCATCCATTTCTTCTACAGAAGAGAGCAGTAAAAATTAATGGCAGTTAACTTGGCAGCAGAGAGATTTGATGAACTAGAGATGCATTTAGACTACCCACCTTTTATCAGGCTACTTTGGATATTCCTCGTGCCAAACACGACGAAGAGCGTTGTCCCATCTCCTAAGAGGCCCAATTTTGCGCCATCGTCCATGTAAACTAGACTGCACATACACCCAGGAAACAAGTGTAAGAGAAAATATAGGTGAATCAATGAAGTTGAAGGTCGACATCACACGGGCGCGCAGGTCAGAGGGAACGAGGTTGATGCTGCAGCTTGGTAGGATTGAGGGATAGCGAACTACGTAGTGAGAAGACACAAATCAAACTGAATCGGCTGGCCATGCTGAACTTCACAGGTGGTGTAGCCACCGACGGAAGAGGGGGGAAGCGCGTGCTAGTGCAGCGTGTGCAGTGGTTGCGCGGCAGCGGTGGTGATGCGGGGCTGCGACCCGTGGCGGCCTTTAATTTGAGCCGGCCAAAGCAAGGAGGAAACAGGCAGAAGTGGCAGGAAGGTACATGGGGGAGGTGGGTCATGGTGGAGCACGACAGCGGGATCCGGGAAGGGCGGCGGTGGGATCCAGGAAGGAGGGACGATGAATGAGTACCTGGATGAGCGAGCAACACCGGTGGATGGTGGGGCGGCGCGTGGGGGTGTGATGACCCACAAGTGTAGGGGATCTATCGTAGCCTTTTCTACAAGTAAGAGTGTCGAACCCAACGAGGAGCAGAAGGAAATGATAAGCGGTTTTCAGCAAGGTATTCTCTGCAAGCACTGAAATTATCGGTAACAAATAGTTTTGTGATAAGGTAATTTGTAACGAGTGACAAGTAATAAAAGTAAATAAGGTGAAGTAAGATGGACCAATCCTTTTTGTAGCAAAGGACAAGCCTGGACAAACTCTTATATTAAGGAAAGTGCTCTCGAGGACACATGGGAATTATCGTCAAGCTAGTTATCATCACGTTCATATGATCCGCGTTCGGTACTTTGATAATTTGATTTGTGGGTGGACTGGTGCTTGGGTACTGTCCTTCCTTGGACAAGCATCCCACTTATGATTAACCCCTATTGCAAGCATCCACAACTACAACAGAAGTATTAAGGTAAACCTAACCATAGCATGCAACATATGGATCCAAATCAACCCCTTATGAAGCAACGCATAAACTAGGGTTTAAGCTTCTGTCACTCTAGCAACCCATCATCTATTTATTAATTCCCAATGCCTCCCTCTAGGCCCAAAAAATGGTGAAGTGTAATGTAGTCGACGTTCACATGACACCACTAGAGGGATGACAACATACATCTCATCAAAATATCGAACGAATACCAAATTCACATGACTACTTATAGAAAGACTTCTCCCATGTCCTCAGGAACAAATGGTAACTACTCACAAATCATATTCATGTTCATAATCAGAGGGGTATTAATATGCATAATGTATCTGAACATATAATCTTCCACCAAGTAAATCAACTAGCATCAACTACAAGGAGGAATCAACACTACTAGCAACCCACATGTACCAATCTGAGGTTTGGATACAAGAGAAGAACTAGGGTTTGAGATGAGATCGTGCTGGTGAAGATGTTGATGGAGATTGACCCCCTCCCGATGAGAGGATCGTTGATGTCCACAATGGTGATGATTTCCCCCTCCCGGAGGGAAGTTTCCCCGGCAGAACATCTCCATGATACGTGTCCAACGTATCTATAATTTTTGATTGCTCCATGCTATATTATTTACTGTTTGAATGTTTATGGGCTTTATTATATACTTTTATATCATTTTTGGGACTAACCTATTAACCCAGAGCCCAGTGCCAGTTTCTGATTTTACCCTATTTTAGGGTTTCGAAGAAAAGGAAAACCAAATGGAGTCCAATTGACCTGAAACTTCACAGAACTCATTTTTGGAAGGAAAGAAGCCCAGGAGACTTGGAGTGCACGTCGGGGGATCTGCAAGGAGGTCACAAGGCAGGGGGCGCGCCCACCCCCTGGCCGCGCCCTCCACCCTCGTGAGCCCCTCGTGCCCCCCTGACGTACTTCTTCCGCCTATATATCTCCATATACCCTAAAAACATCCGTGAGCAGATTAGATCAGGAGTTCCGCCGCCAGAAGCCTCCGTAACCACCGAAAGCCAATCTAGACCCGTTCCGGCACCCTGCCGGAGGGGGCAATCCTTCTTCGGTGGCCATCTTCATCATCCCGGTGCTCTCCATGACGAGGAGGGAGTAGTTCTCCCTCAGGGCTGAGGGTATGTACCAGTAGCTATGTGTCTGATCTCTCTCTCTCTCTCTCTCGTGTTCTTGAGGTGATACGATCTTGATGTATCGCAAGCTTTGCTATTATATTTGGATCCTATGATGTTTCTTCCCCCCTCTACTCTCTTGTAATGAATTGAGTTTCCCCTTTGAAGTAATCTTATCGGATTGAGTCTTTAAAGGTTTGAGAACACTTGATGTATGTCTTGCCGTGTGTATCTGTGGTGAGAATGGGATACCATGTGATTCACTTGATGTATGTTTTGGTGATCAACTTGCGGGTTCCACCCATGAACCTATGCATAGGAGTTGGCACACGTTTTTGTCGTGATTCTCCGGTAGGAACTTTCGGGCACTCTTTGAGGTCTTATGTGTTGGTTGAATAGATGAATCTGAGATTGTGTGATGCATATCGTATAATCATACCCACGGATACTTGAGGTGACATTGGAGTATCTAGGTGACATTAGGGTTTTGGTTGATTTGTGTCTTATGGTGTTATTCTAGTATGAACTCTAGGGCTGTTTGTGACACCTATAGGAATAGCCCAACGGATTGATTGGAAAGAATAACTTTGAGGTGGTTTCGTACCCTACCATAATCTCTTCGTTCGTTCTCCGCTATTAGTGACTTTCGAGTGACTCTTTGTTGCATGTTGAGGGATAGTTATGTGATCCAATTATGTTAGTATTGTTGAGGGAACTTACACTAGTGAAAGTATGAACCCTAGGCCTTGTTTCCTATCATTGCAATACCATTTACGCTTATTTTTATCATTAGTTACCTTGCTGTTTTTATAATTTCAGATTGCAAATACCTTTATCTACTATCCATATACCACTTGTATCACCATCTCTTCGCCGAACTAGTGCACCTATACAATTTACCATTGTATTGGGTGTGTTGGGACACAAGAGACTCTTTGTTATTTGGTTGTAGGGTCGCCTCCCACGGATTGATAAACCTTAGGTCATCCACTTGAGGGAAATTTGCTACTTTCCTACAAACCTCTGCACTTGGAGGCCAACAACGTCTACAAGAAGAAGGTTGTGTAGTAGACATCAAGCTCTTTTCTGGCGCCGTTGCCGGGGAGGTTAGCTCTTGAAGGTATATCTTTAGATCTTGCAATCGAGTCTTTTAGTTTCTTGTTTTATCACTAGTTTAGTTTATAAAAGGAAACTATAAAAATGGAATTGGGTTTGTCTCATATGTTTCACCTTTTTAATATCTTTCGTGAGTATGATGGAAAGGATAATTGTGCTCAAGTGCTAGAAGAAGAAATCTGTAACATGTTTGGCACTAAATATTTGAATGATGAGCATGATTGCAATGTTGTTAGTACGAATTCTTTGAATATCCATGATACTAATGATGATTGCACTAGTTATGATGAAAATGTCTCCTATAAACATGTCAATTTTTGTGGAGTGCATTGGGTTTGTAAGTACAGACCAAATAGGGAAGATAGATATGGCAAGAGGCATACGTACTTAGAAACCAAATTGTTGCAAGAAGAGCTAGATGAATGTGCTAAAAATTCAATATTTTTCGCCCTCCTTGTGAACTTTGCAATGAACATGGTCATTTAAATCTCTAATGCAAATTGGAGATTGACTGAATCATATCCAAAAATTGTGATAATTTGATTACCCTTGAGCATCATAAAGAGCTTAGTCTTATTTTGGGGTATGAGGAAATGAAACGTATAACGGAGGGTATTCCAAAGTTTAATATTGATAGAATTCTTGATTTTGATCTAGAGAAGATTTATATATATTGTGCGGTGAATTGCATTGAAAATCCTTATATTGCCAACTACATAAAGAAAAGAAAACAAATAGAGGATGAAGAGAATACTAATGAAAGGGAAGAGGCTTCCCAATACCCTCCTATTATTTCTTATGACGAACCAGGTAATGAGGAGGAGCCTCCTATTCAACCAATCTCATTAATAAGGAGCTCCAAAAAGAGGATTGAACCCACACATGATGTGGTGAAGAAGAAGAAAAGAAAAAGGAAGAGAGGTAAAAAGGTACCCCTCCCAAATAATGGTGCTCCCATTACTATTGTGCCTCATGAAAATATAATTTTGGAAGATAATGATACTTATTATGATCTTGAAAATCTTTTTGGCACTTGCTTGGAAGAATATGATAATTGCTATACTATTGGTGTTATCCATACTATTAATGATGAGAATGATTATGCTTATGATATGAAAAGGCCCAAGCTTGGGGATGCTATGTTTGATGAAGATAATGTTTTTGGGAATATATTTGCTGAAATTAATGTTTGTCCTAAGCTTGGGGAAGCTATGATTAATGAAGATGATATTTTTAGTCTCCCAAGTTTTGATATGCAAGTTTATTATGATGATAGCATGCCTCCTACTTATGATGATTATTGTGATGATACTTATGCTATAAAAAGTAGTGATTATATTTATAAAACTTCTCATGATTATGATTATCCCTTCTCTGACATTACTCTTTTAATATGGAAACAATTTATTGTATTAAAGTCTCTTATGATACTCCCACTATTCCGATTGAGAAGAATTTTGCTTATGTGGAAAGTAATAAAATTTCTATGCTTATAGATCATGAAAATAATGCTTTAAGTGATGGTTATATTGTTGAATTCATTCATGATGCTACTGAAAATTATTATGAAGTAGGAACATATGCTTGTAGGAATTGCAATAATATCAAGTTTCCTCTCTATGTGCTTAAAATCTTGAAATTATGCTTGTTTTACTTTCCTATGCTAGTTGATTGTTGTTCCCATAAGTTATTTGCTCACAAAATACCTATGCATAGGAAGTGGGTTAGACTTAAATGTGCTAGTCATATTCTTCATGATTCTCTCTTTATGTCTCAATTCTTATCCTTTATTTGAGCATCATTGAAATCATCATGCCTAGCTAGGGGCGTTAAACGATAGCGCTTGTTGGGAGGCAACCCAACTTTATTTTTGTTCCTTACTTTTTGCTCCTGTTTAGTACTAAATAATTCATCTAGCCTCTGTTTATATGTGGTTTTATGCTTTTAATTAGTGTTTGTGCCAAGTAGAACCTTTGGGAAGACTTGGGGAAAGTCTTGTTGATCATGCTGTAAAAAAAACAGAAACTTTAGCGCTCACGAGAATTGCTGCCATTTTTTATTGGAGAGTTATATTTAGTTAATTCTTTTTGAATATGATTAATACATAAACTCCTCAGGTTCAGAAATTTATTTTAGAATTTTATGAGTTCCAGAAGTATACGTTTGATCCAGATTACTATAGACTGTTCTGTTTTTGACAGATTCTGTTTTCTATGTGTTGTTTGCTTATTTTGATGAATCTATGAGTAGTATCAGAGGGTATGAACCATAGAGAAGTTGGAATACAGTAGGTTTAACACCAATATAAATAAAGAATGAGTTCATTACAGTACCTTGAAGTGGTCTTTTGTTTTCTTTCGCTAACGGAGCTCACGAGTTTTCTACTTTAAGTTTTGTGTTGTGAAGTTTTCAAGTTTTGGGTAAAGATTCGATGAATTATGGAATAAGGAGTGGCAAGAGCCTAAGTTTTGTGTTGTGAAGTCTCTCTCTCTCTCTCTCGTGTTCTTGAGGTGATAGGATCTTGATGTATCGCAAGCTTTGCTATTATATTTGGATCCTATGATGTTTCTTCCCCCCTCTACTCTCTTGTAATGAATTGAGTTTCCCCTTTGAAGTAATCTTATCGGATTGAGTATTTAAAGATTTGAGAACACTTGATGTATGTCTTGCCGTGCGTATCTATGGTGACAATGGTATACCACGTGATTCACTTGATGTATGTTTTGGTGATCAACTTGCGGGTTCCACCCATGATCCTATGCATAGGGGTTGGCACATGTTTTCGTCGTGATTCTCCGGTAGGAACTTTGGGGCACTCTTTGAGGTCTTATGTGTTGGTTGAATAGATGAATCTGAGATTGTGTGATGCATATCATATAATCATACCCACAGATACTTGAGGTGACATTGGAGTATCTAGGTGACATTAGGGTTTTGGTTGATTTGTGTCTTAAGGTGTTATTCTAGTATGAAGTCTAGGGCTGTTTGTGACACCTATAGGAATAGCCCAATGGATTGATTGGAAAGAATAACTTTGAGGTGGTTTCGTACCCTACCATAATCTCTTCGTTCGTTCTCCGCTATTAGTGACTTTGGAGTGACTCTTTGTTGCATGTTGAGGGATAGTTATGTGATCCAATTATGTTAGTATTGTTGAGGGAACTTACACTAGTGAAAGTATGAACCCTAGGCCTTGTTTCCTATCATTGCAATACCGTTTACGCTCATTTTTATCAATAGTTACCTTGCTGTTTTTATAATTTCAGATTACAAATACCTTTATCTACTATCCATATACCACTTGTATCACCATATCTTCGCCGAACTAGTGCACCTATACAATTTACCATTGTATTGGGTGTGTTGGGGACACAAGAACTCTTTGTTATTTGGTTGCAGGATTACCTGAGAGAGACCATCTTCATCCTACGCCTCCCACGGATTGATAAACCTTAGGTCATCCACTTGAGGGAAATTTGCTACTGTCCTACAAACCTCTGCACTTGGAGGCCGAACAACGTCTACAAGAAGAAGGTTGTGTAGTAGACATCACTCCACCAGAGCCCTAGATTGGTTCTGCCAAGGTTCCGCCTCGTGGCGGCGGAGTTTCATCCCGTGAGATAGCTTATGATTTTTTCCTCGACGAAAGACTCCATATAGCCAAAGATGGGCATCAGAGGGCCACCAGGGGGCCCACGAGGCAGGGGGCGCGCCCATGGGGGTAGGGCGCGCCCCCACCCTCGTGGACGGTGGGTGGTGAAGGAAATATGCCCTAGAGGCAATAATAAAGTTATTATTTATTTCCTTATATCATGATAAATGTTTATTATTCATGCTAGAATTGTATTAACCGGAAACATAATACATGTGTGAATACATAGACAAACAGAGTGTCACTAGTATGCCTCTACTTGACTATCTCGTTAATCAAAGATGGTTATGTTTCCTAACCATAGACAAAGAGTTGTTATTTGATTAACAGGATCACATCATTAGGAGAATGATGTGATTGACTTGACCCATTCCGTTAGCTTAGCACTCGATTGTTTAGTATGTTGCTATTGCTTTCTTCATGACTTATACATGTTCCTATGACTATGAGATTATGCAACTCCCATTTACCGGAGGAACACTTTGTGTGCTACCAAACGTCACAATGTAACTGGGTGATTATAAAGGAGCTCTACAGGTGTCTCCAAAGGTACATGTTGGGTTGGCGTATTTTGAGATTAGGATTTGTCACTTCGATTGTCGGAGAGGTATCTCTAGGCCCTCTCAGTAATGCACATCACATAAGCCTTGCAAGCATTGCAACTAATGAGTTAGTTGCGAGATGATGTATTACAACGAGTAAAGAGACTTGCCGGTAACGAGATTGAACTAGGTATTGAGATACCGACGATCGAATCGCGGGCAAGTAACATACCGATGACAAAGGGAACAACGTATGTTGTTATGCGGTCTGACCGATAAAGATCTTCGTAGAATATGTAGGAGCCAATATGAGCATCCAGGTTCCGCTATTGTTTATTGACCGGAGACGTGTCTCGGTCATGTCTACATTGTTCTCGAACCCGTAGGGTCCGCATGCTTAAGGTTTCGATGACAGTTATATTATGAGTTTATGATTTTTGATGTACTGAAGGAGTTCGGAGTCTGAATGTGATCACGGACATGACGAGGAGTCTCGAAATGGTCGAGACATAAAGATTGATATATTGGACGGCTATATTCGGACACCGGAAGTGTTCCGGGTGATTTCGGAGAAAACCGGAGTGCCGGAGGGTTACCGGAACCCCCCCGGGAGAAGTAATGGGCTTTATGGGCCCTAGTGGAGAGAGAGGGGCGGCCAGGGTGGGCCGCGCACCTCCTCCCCCTCTGGTTCGAATTGGACTAGGAGAGGGGGGCGGCGTCCCCCTTTCCTTCTCCATCTCCCCCTTCCTTTCCCCCTCCTAGTAGGAGTAGGAAAGAGGGGAGTCCTACTCCTACTAGGAGGAGGACTCCTCCTCCTTGGCACGCCCCAAGGGCCGGCCGGCCTCCCCCTTGCTCCTTTATATACGGGGGCAGGGGGGCACCTCTAGACACACAAGTTGATCTTCAAGATTGTTCTCTGAGCCGTGTGCGGTGCCCCCCTCCACCATAGTCCTCGATAATATTGTAGTGGTGCTTAGGCGAAGCCCTGCGATAGTAGAATATCAAGATCGTCACCACGCCGTCGTGCTGACGGAACTCTTCCCCGACACTTTGCTGGATTGGAGTCCGAGGATCGTCATCAAGCTGAACGTGTGCTAGAACTCAGAGGTGCCGTAGTTTCGGTGCTTGATCGGTCGAACCGTGAAGACGTACGACTACATCAACCGCGTTGTCATAACGCTTCCGCTGTCGGTCTACAAGGGTACGTAGACTACACTCTCCCCTCTCGTTGCTATGCATCACCATGATCTTGCGTGTGCGTAGGAATTTTTTTGAAATTACTACGTTCCCCAACAGTGGTATCCGAGCCTAGGTTTTATTTGTTGATGTTATATGCACGAGTAGAACACAAGTGAGTTGTGGGCTATATAAGTCATACTGCTTACCAGCATGTCATACTTTGGTTCGGCGGTATTGTTGGATGAAGCGGCCCGGACTGACATTACGCGTACACTTACGCGAGACTGGTTCTACCGACGTGCTTTGCATACAGGTGGCTGGCGGGTTTCAGTTTCTCCAACTTTAGTTGAACCGAGTGTGGCTACGCCCGGTCCTTGCGAAGGTTAAAACAGCACCAACTTGACAAACTATCATTGTGGTTTTGATGCGTAGGTAAGATTGGTTCTTGCTAAGCCTGTAGCAGCCACGTAAAACTTGCAACAACAAAGTAGAGGATGTCTAACTTGTTTTTGCAGGGCATGTTGTGATGTGATATGGTCAAGACGTGATGAGATATAAGTTGTTGTATGAGATGATCATGTTTTGTTGAAGTTATCGCCAACTGGCAAAATCCTTATGGTTGTCTCTCTATTGCATAAGATGCAAGCGCCAAATAATTGCTTTACTTTATCGCTATGCGATAGCAATAGTTGCAAGAGCAATTGTTGGCGAGACGACCATGTAACGACACATTGATATAGATCAAGATGATGGAGATCATGGTGTCATGCCGGTGACGATAGAGATCATGACAGTACTTTGGAGATGGAGATCAAAGGCGCAAGATGATCATGGCCATATCATGTCACATATTTTGATTGCATATGATGTTTACTTTTATATATCTTAGTTTGCTTAGTTCGACAATAGCTTTATAAGATGATCTCTCACTAAATTTCAAGGTATAAGTGTTCTCCCTGAGTATGCACCGTTGCGAAAGTTCTTCGTGCTGAGACACCACGTCATGATCGGGTGTGATAGGCTCTACGTTCAAATACAATGGGTGCAAAACAGTTGCACACGCGGAATACTCAGGTTACACTTGACGAGCCTAGCATATACAGATATGACGAACACTGGAGACCGAAAGGTCGAGCGTGAATCATATAGTAGATATGATCAACATAGTGATGTTCACCATTGAAAACTACTCCATCTCACGTGATGATCGGACATGGTTTAGTTGATTTGGATCACATGATCACTTAGATGATTAGAGGGATGACTATCTAAGTGGGAGTTCTTAAGTAATATGATTAATTGAACTTAAATTTATTATGAACTTAGTCCTGGTAGTATTTTGCAAATTATGTTGTAGATCAATAGCCCGCGTAGTTGCTTTCATATGTTTATTTTGATACGTTCCTAGAGAAAATTGTGTTGAAAGATATTCGTAGCAATGATGCGGTTTGGATCCATGATCTGAGGTTTATCCTCATTGCTACACAGAGGAATTATGTCCTTGATGAACCGCTAGGTGACAGACCTATTGCAGGAGTAGATGCATACGTTATGAATGTTTGGCTAGATCAATATGATGACTACTTGATAGTTTAGTGCACCATGCTTAACGGCTTAGAATCGGGACTTCAAAGACGTTTTGAACGTCATGGACCATATGAGATGTTCCAGGAGTTGAAATTAATATTTCAAGAAAATACCCGAGTTGAGAGATATGAAGTCTCCAACAAGTTCTATAGCTAAAATATGGAGGAGAATCGCTCAACTAGTGAGCATGTGCTCAGATTTTCTGGGTACTACAATCGCTTGAATCAAGTGGGAGTTAATCTTCTAGATAAAATAGTGAGGAAGCTAATGATGATGATCATGTAACTTCAGATCAAGTTACTACCGGACATCGTAGGTAAACCAGAATAAAATCCACACCAAAGTGATATGGTAATCCTATTCTGGAGGTCATGTTACTTGACCATGACAAACCTACGAACTATGAGGAAGTGATGATGAGCCCAGATTCCGCGAAATGGCTTGAGGCCATGAAATCTGAGATGGGATCCATGTATGAGAATAAAGTGTGGACTTTGGTTGACTTGCTCGATGATCGGCAAGCCATAGAAAATAAATGGATCTTCAAGAGGAAGACAGACGCTAATAGTAGTGTTACTATCTACAAAGCTAGAATTGTCGCAAAAGGTTTTCGACAAGTTCAAGGTGTTGACTACAATGAGAGTTTCTCACTCGTATCTATGCTTAAGTCTGTCCAAATCATGTTAGCAATTGCCGCATTTTAAGAAATCTGGCAAATGGATAACAAAACTGCAATCCTTAATGGATTTATTAAAAAAGAGTTGTATATGATGCAACCAGAAGGTTTTGTCGATCCAAAAGGAGCTAACAAAGTGTGCAAGCTCCAACGATCCATTTATGGACTAGTGCAAGCCTCTCGGAGTTGGAATAAATGCTTTGATAGTGTGATCAAAGCATTTGGGTTTGTACAGACTTTTGGAGAAGCCTGTATTTACAAGAAAGTGAGTGGGAGCTCTGTAGCATTTCTGATATTATATGTGGATGACATATTACTAATCGGAAATGATATAGAATTTCTGGATAGCATAAAGGGATACTTGAATAAGAGTTTTTCAATAAAAGACCTCTGAGAAGCTGCTTACATATTAGGCATTAAGATCTATAGAGATAGATCAAGACGCTTAATTGGACTTTCACAAAGCACCTACCTTGACAAAGTTTTGAAGAAGTTCAAAATGGATCAAGTAAAGAAAGGATTCTTGCCTGTGTTACAAGGTGTGAAGTTGAGCAAGACTCAAAACCCGACCACGGCAAAAGATAGAAAGAGAATGAAAGTCTTTCCCTATGCCTCAGCCATATGTTTTATAAAGTATGCCATGCTGTGTACCAGATCTATTGTATACCTTACTCTGATTTTGGCAAGGGAGTACAATAGTGATCTAGGAGTAGATCACTAGACAGCGGTCAAAATTATCCTTAGAGGAATAAGGATATGTTTCTTGATTATGGACATGACAAAAAGGTTCGTCGTAAAGGGTTACGTCGATGCAAATTTTAACACTGATCTAGATGACTCTAAGTCTGAATCTGGATACATATTGAAAGTGGGGGCAATTAGCTATAGTAGCTCCATGCAGAGCATTGTTGACATAGAAATTTGCAAAATACATACGGATCTGAATATGGCAGACCCGTTGACTAAACTTCCCTCACAAGCAAAACATGATCACACCTTAGTACTCTTTGGGTATTAATCACATAGCAATGTGAACTAGATTATTGACTCTAAGTAAACCCTTTGGGTGTTGGTCACATGACGATGTGAACTATGGGTGTTAATCACATGGTGATGTGAACTATTGATGTTAAATCACATGGCGATGTGAACTAGATTATTGACTCTAGTGCAAGTGGGAGACTGAAGGAAATATGCCCTAGAGGCAATAATAAAGTTATTATTTATTTCCTTATATCATGATAAATGTTTATTATTCATGCTAGAATTGTATTAACTGGAAACATAATACATGCGTGAATACATAGACAAACAAAGTGTCACTAGTATGCCTCTACTTGACTAGCTCGTTAATCAAAGATGGTTATGTTTCCTAACCATAGACAAAGAGTTGTTATTTGATTAACGGGATCACATCATTAGGAGAATGATGTGATTGACTTGACCCATTCCGTTAGCTTAGCACTCGATCGTTTAGTATGTTGCTATTGCTTTCTTCATGACTTATACATGTTCCTATGACTATGATATTATGCAACTCCCGTTTATCGGAGGAACACTTTGTGTGCTACCAAACGTCACAACATAACTGGGTGATTATAAAGGAGCTCTACAGGTGTCTCCAAAGGTACATGTTGGGTTGGCGTATTTCGAGATTAGGATTTGTCACTTCGATTGTTGGAGAGGTATCTCTAGGCCCTCTCGGTAATGCACATCACATAAGCCTTGCAAGCATTGCAACTAATGAGTTAGTTGCGAGATGATGTATTATGGAATGAGTAAAGAGACTTGCCGGTAACGAGATTGAACTAGGTATTGAGATACGGATGATCGACTCTCGGGCAAGTAACATATCGATGACAAAGGGAACAACGTATGTTGTTATGCGGTCTGACCGATAAAGATCTTCGTATAATATGTAGGAGCCAATATGAGCATCCAGGTTCCGCTATTGGTTATTTACCGGAGACGTGTCTCGGTCATGTATACATTGTTCTCGAACCCATAGGGTCCGCACGCTTAAGGTTTCGATGACAGTTATATTATGAGTTTATGAGTTTTGATGTACCGAAGGAGTTCAGAGTCCCGGATGTGATCACGGACATGACGAGGAGTCTCGAAATGGTCGAGACATAAATATGGATATATTGGACGGCTATATTCGGACACCGGAAGTGTTCCGGGTGATTTCGGAGAAAACCGGAGTGCTCGAGGGTTACCGTAACCCCCCCGGGAGAAGTAATGGGCTTTATGGGCCCTAGTGGAGAGAGAGAGGGGCGGCCAGGGTGGGCCGCGCGCCCCTCCCCCTCTGGTCCAAATTGGACTAGGAGAGGGGGGCGGCGCCCCCCTTTCCTTCTCCCTCTCCCCCTTCCTTTCCCCCTCCTAGTAGGAGTAGGAAAGAGGGGAGTCCTACTCCTACTAGGCGGAGGACTCCTCCTCCTTGGCGCACCCCAAGGGCCGGCTGGCCTCCCCCCTTGCTCCTTTATATACGGGGGCAGGGGGGCACCTCGAGACACACAAGTTGATCTTCAAGATTGTTCTCTTAGCCGTGTGCGGTGCCCCCCTCCACCATAGTCCTCGATAATATTGTAGTGGTGCTTAGGCGAAGCCCTGCGACAGTAGAACATCAAGATTGTCACCACGCCATCGTGCTGACGGAACTCTTCCCCGACACTTTGCTGGATCGGAGTCCGGGGATTGTCATCGAGCTGAACATGTGCTAGAACTCGGAGGTGCCGTAGTTTCGGTGCTTGATCGGTCGGACCGTGAAGACGTACGACTACATCAACCGCATTGTCATAACGCTTCCGCTGTCGGTCTACAAGGGTACGTAGACTACACTCTCCCCTCTCGTTGCTATGCATCACCATGATCTTGCGTGTGCGTAGGAATTTTTTTGAAATTACTACGTTCCCCAACAGGTGGCCCCCCTCTGGTACTTCTTTCACCCAATATTTTTTATATATTCTGAAAATAATTCCCATGGAGTTTTAGGACTTTTGGAGATGTGCATAATAGGTCTCTAATATTTGCTCCTTTTCCAGCCCAGAATTCCAGCTACCGGCATTCCCCCTCTTCATGTAAACCTTGTAAAATAAGAGAAAATAGGCATAAGTATTTTGACATAATGTGTAATAACAGCCCATAATGCAATAAATATCGATATAAAAGCATGATGTAAAATGGACGTATCAACTCCCCCAAGCTTAGACCTTGCTTATACTCAAGCGAAAGCCGAAATCAAAAAATATGTCCATATGTTTAGAGATAGAGGTGTCGATAAAATAAAATACGGACATGAGGGCATCATGATCATTCTTATAACAACAACAACAACAACAACAACAACACACACACACACACACACATATATATATATATATATATGTATATATATATATTGTCATGTGATCTCTTATGCTAAAGTAACAATTCATTCACATACTCAAGTATGAATCAGAAACTTCATTCAAAAATAACAAACTATAACCTCAATCATTGAAGCAATTACTATTTATCGTAACATAGGAAAGAGTCAATATAAGAGCTTCTCAGCAAGTCCACATACTCAACCATCATTTAGTATTTCACAATTGCTAACACTCACGCGATATTTATGGTTACGAAGTTTTAATCGGACACAGAGAAAGATATGGGCTTATAGTTTTGCCTCCCAACATTTTACCTCAAGGGTAATGTCAACAATAATAGTTCATGAAAACTCACATCCAATTAGCCATATATATCAGGATCTTTCCAACACCTTGTGCTTTCCAAAGGATAAAATGTAAAAAGGAAAGGTGAAGATCACCATGACTCTTTGCATGAAGTATAAGACAAGAATAAAAGATAGGCCCTTCGTAGAGGGAAGCAGAGGTTTCCATGTGCTTTTATGGTTGGATGCACAAAATCTTAATGTGAAAGAACGTCACTTTATATTGCCACTTGTGATATGGACCTTTATTATGCAGTCCGTCGCTTTTATTTCTTCCACATCACAAGATCGTATAAAGCTTATTTTCTCCAAACTAATAAATCATACATATTTAGAGAGCAATTTTTTATTTCTTGCGACGATGACAACTTACTTCAAAAATCTTACTCAATCCATAGGAAGATATGGTGGACTCTCATGGCAACACTAGGTTTAAGGATATTTGGAAGCACAAGTAGTATCTCTACTTGGTGCAAACAATTTGGCTAGCATGAAAGGGAAAGGCAAGCTCAACATGTTGGATGATCCATGACAATATAATTTATCTTAGATGTGAGAAAACATAACACTACTAAGAAAAGGGCTATAGCTAATATGGACATTAATGTCGCACCATGTATGTGGTGCGCCACTGCTATATAGCAGTGGCACACCAGATACAGGTATGCCATTAATGTCCTCATTACTAATGGCGCACTAGGTGGGCAGTGCGTCATTACTATTTTTGAAAAAAAGGTTAAAAAATTGTCAGCAGTGGCGCATCAGGGGACAGTGCGCCATTACTAGTTTTAGGTGTGCCATTGGTAACCCTGGTTACTAATGGCGCACCAGGGGACTTACCTATCAAAAAAACTAGTAATGGCGCACCACTCACCAGGTGCGCCATTAGTAACCCTGGTTACTATGGCACATTCTTAGGTGGTGCGCCATTGGTAACCTGGGAGTAGCTAGATATTTTGGACAGCCACCTACCACACTCACTTTCCCTACTTCATTTTCTTCACCTCTACCAAGCATGGTCTTGGCTGCCTCCTCCTCCTCACCTCATTTTCACCATAGATTTACCCAAATTAAGTGGTTAAATTTCCTTTTTTTGATAGGTAAGTAAGGGGAAAGCTTTCTTTATGTTCTAGATCTACTTTTTTCTCCCTCCAACAATGTACACACTTTTTATGTCCTAGATCTACGTATGTTTGTGGTGTTGCATACGTTTGTGGTGTTGCATATGTTTGTGTTTGCAGGTACCGGTATTTGAAATGCGATAGTTGCCAATATTTTGCCGGAATGTTGATTCGTTTCGGCGAGAATTTGGCACTATGCATTCTTTTTGGTCCTATTTTTAGGCAAAGTCATGCCAAATTTTTTTTGGTTCTAAAATATCATTTTGCTCTACCCCGCAGGCGACCATGGTCCGCACGAGGACCGAAGGCATCGTGAATAGGTTTTTGAGCTCCGCGAAGGCCGAGATGCTTCAAAAGAACGAGATGGATATAAGATGTTTGTGTCGAAGATGCAAGCTGAAGAGCCTTATGGACCCGGATTCCGTATAGGTGCGGTACCACATGCTCTTGCGTGGTTTCATGGATGGCTATCGGTGGCAAGGTGATGAAGATGACTATGAAGTCGTCCATGGGGGCCGGGCAAGAAATGTGGAAGGGCAGCAAGACAACCGCGGCGAGGGCGGACGAGAAGACGAAGAATCTCCAGGACATTATCACGAAGTAGATGCAGTACACAGTCATCATGTAGAAGATGCCGGACATGATGATGAGGAAGGTCAAGACGAAGGGCATGATCATGAAGATGAAGATGCCAGAGCAGACGACGATGGACCATCCATGGGCTGGGTGCAGGACCCTCATATTCAAGAGCTGCTTCTCAAGCAGACTGTAACACCCATGATGCGGCTATATCTCCCATGTGTTGGAGCACGACTTAGAGGCATAACCGCATTGTAGGCATGTCGCAAGAGGGGTAATCTTTACACATCCCATGTACTGAATCAGAAAGAGGTACAGAGTTGGCTTACAATCGCCACTTCACACAATACATGAATATAACATTACATCAACCAGATACAAACAAGGTCCGACTACGGAACCAAAATAAAAGAAGACTACCCCTAATGCAAAAGATCCCCGATCGCCCTAACTGGGCTCCACTACTGATCAACTGGAAAATGAAACAACACAATGAACACGATCTTCATCGAGCTCCTCCTTGAGCTCGGTTGCGTCACCTGCACGGTATCATCGGTACCCGCAACTGGTTTTGGAAGTAGTCTATGAGTCACGGGGACTCAGCAATCTCGCACCCTCGTGATCAAGACTATTTAAGATTATGGGTAGGTAAAAGGTATGTGAGGTGGAGCTGCAGCAAGCACTAGCATATATGGTGGCTAACTTACGCAAATGATAGTGAGAAGAGAAGCAAAGCATGGTCGTGAACTAGAAATGATCAAGAAGTGATCCTGAAACTACTTACGTTCAAGCATAACACAAGAACCGTGTTCACTTCCCGGACTCCGCCGAGAAGAGACCATCACGGCTACACACGCGGTTGATGCATTTTAAATAAGTTAAGTTTCAAGTTCTCTACAACCAGACATTAACAAATTCCCATCTGCCCATAACCGCAGGCACGGCTTTCGAAAGTTCAAAACCCTACAGGAGTGTCCCAACTCAGCCCATCACAAGCTCTCACGGTAAATGAAGGATATTCCTTCTCCCAGGAAGACCCGATCAGTCTCGGAATTCTGGTTACAAGACATTTCGATAATGGTAAAACAAGACCAGCAAGACCGCCCGATGCGCCGACATCCCAATAGGAGCTACACATATCTCGTTTTCAGGGCAACACCGGATGAGCACTCCATACAACTAAAACCAGCCCTCAAGTTTCCCCGAGGTGGCGCTGCAAAGGACTCTAGTTCGGACCAACACTTAGACAAGCACTGGCCCGGGGGGCTTAAAATAAAGATGACCCTCGAGAGAGCGACTCCCAAGGGAAAAGTAGGTGGTGGTGAGGCAAATGGTAAAACCAAGGTTGGGCTTTGCTGGAGGAGTTTTATTCAAAGAGAACTATCAAGGGGTCCCCATAACACCCAACCATGTAAGGAACACAAAATCAAGGAACATAACACCGGTATGACGGAAACTAGGGCGGCAAGAGTGGAACAGCACACCAGGCATAAGGCCGAGCCTTCCACCCTTTACCAAGTATATAGTTGCATTAATATAAATAAGAGATATTGTGATATCCCAACATATCCATGTTCCAAACATGGAACAAACTTCATCTTCACCTGCAACTAGCAACTCTATAAGAGGGGCTGAGCAAAGCGGTAACATAGCCAAACAACAGTTTGCTAGGACAAGGTGGGTTAGAGGTTTGACATGGCAATATGGGAGGCACGATATAGCAAGTGGTAGGTATCGCAGCATAGCAATAGAGCGAGCAACTAGCAAGCAAAGATAGAAGTGATTTCGAGGGTATGGTCATCTTGCCTGAGATCCTGCAAGGAAGAAGAACGAGTCCATGAAGAAGATAAACGGACGTAGTCGAACGAATCCTCACAAAGACAACGTTATCGGAACCAACCCGAAGAAGCAACACCGGAAAGAATCAAACAACATAGTAAACAACCACCACATAAGCATGGCATGATGCACAACCAAGTATGATGCATGTTCGGTTTAATGAGGCATGGCATGGCAAAATGCACAAAAAATTCTACAAATTAAATGGAGCTCAATATGCAATGGAGTTGCATATTGAAGAAAACACCACATGACTTATTTAGTTCTCTCTCGTTTATGTACCCAACAAAATTAAATGTTGATTAACATGGCAAGGGGGTGAAGCATAATAAAACTACTTAACTAGGCAAGTTTAAATGAGGCCGGAACAACAAACAACAAGTCCGGAAACTCCTCACGTGCATATTTTGGTTTTGGTACTGATCTGCCCTAAACACAATTTTAGGGTTGTTAAACATGCAAAGTAAAGTCACCATGTTAAACTAGGCATTTCTCCACCCCATTTACATATAAAGTTTATTAAGTTCGGAGCTACGGTTAATTAGTTATGAAATAAAGCATTTTAACGAGTTATTTAAGAAAATTTAAACAAACAACATTTTAAACATTTTAAACATAGATCAAAGTGGCAAATTATTAATCTACACAAAATTCTAAGCAAGTTTCATATATTAAGTTTTTCCATGTGACGCTTAGTTTGTGAGTTAAAATATGCATGAAGTTCAAGGGTGTTTCTGCAATACTGTTTAACTGGAATAAAAGAGAAATTCGCGAGACGAAAAAAAACATGCACTGGGCTGAATCTGGCTGGCTCAACATGCACAGGAGAGGGGGTTGGGCGCTGCTCACCATGGGCCATGGCCCAGTTTGACGGTGAACAAGGGAGGCTGGCGCGTTGGGCCTTGGCGCGGGATGCGGCCCACGCAGTCGCTCGCATGCTAGACCAAGCGACGTAGGCAGCAGCGGGAGAAGCAGGAGCGCAAGTCAATGCACGCGGCGTGACGCGGCAGGAGCTCCGGCGAGGCGGTCTCGACGGGGACCGATCGGAACGGGACTGGGGCGGCGGGATCCGGCGGATCTGGGCGCGGGGATGGAGGGCACGGACATGGCTGAAGTCCCGGTGGACTTGGGCGGCGACGAGGCTAGTCTCTGGCGAAGCAGAGGCACGGGGACGAGGAGGACAGCCTCGTGCGTTCCCTTGGGGCACGCGGGCGCGTCGGGGTGACCTGAAGGTCGATGTCGCCGGGGGGTTCGCGGGATGTAGCACGGGCATGACGCGTCCTGCTGGAATGAGGGGTTTGAAGTCTCCGACCTGCGCGGGACGAGCTTAGGATGGCCATGGTGCTGGAGCTCCTGTTGAGTGTTGAGGTACAGAGAGATGCAGAGATTGGGAAGAGAGGGATGCAGGGAAGAGGGAACGGAAAGAGAGGGTCGCGAGGGACTGGCCTGGAGGTGGTCATCGGCAGCGGCGCCAGTCGTCGAGGCGAGGCGGTGGTGCAGTTGGATGGATTGATCGATGGAATTGGCTGGTGTGTGAAAACAAGGAGGGGATGGATGCCGAGAGAGAGTAGGTAGGCGGCGGCAGGAGGATGGATGGGACAGCTCCCTAGAAATTAGGGTTTGTCTAGTTTATAAAGCAAGTGGATCTAAAAGCAGACTAATGAAAGCCCTCCGATCTAAAATGGACGGCTGAGAAAAATATAGGTTAGGAAGTCCAAAAAGAAAACGGAGACGTTTTGTAGATGTTTAGGGATGATCTGGACCCATCGGTGACGACTGTCCAGGTCGGGTCCGGGACAGCTTTCGGGCGCGCGCGCGAGGAGGGCCGCGGGCTGACGAGAGAGTTTAGGTAGGGCCTGACAGTGAGTGGTAGTGGGCTGTGCAGAAGGCCTCAGGCTGAGAGAAGAGAAAAGAGAGAGGCCCAGCGACAGATTCTGGAGACCGAAAACGTCCGACGTTAGACCGACTATATTGCCGCTATAGTTAACCGTTGGGGCGTCAAACGGACTCCGAATGCGATGAAACTTGGCAGGCAGTCTATTGACAACAAAACAACACCGCATGCCAACTTTCAACCAATTCCGAGAACATTTTTCGGCCACTTATAAAATGCTATTTCGGACGTGCCTTGGGTGCGTGCAAGTGTGTCTGGGCTCAGAACGGAAAACAGACGGAATTGGGGGAACCCGAACGGATGCAAGTTTTGAAAACATGATGATGCAATGCACATGATGACATGGCAAGAATGCAACATCCAAACAAATGACATGGCAATGATGGCGAATAACTGGAAGACACCTGGCGCATCGGTCTCGGGGCGTCACAACACTCCACCACTACGAGAGGATCTCGTCCGAGATCTAGGATGGCACCAGAGGGAAAAGGAAGAGGAAAAGGAAGGGGTAAAACTAAGTTGCTTCTTTGACAAACGAGTTAAACCAAAGAACCTTGAGAGGTTGAACAACTTCAAGAAAAGAATACAACGGAGATGAACAAAGTTGAAAACACTCCGTTAGAAAAGAGGAACAAGGAACATTACTAGAACCTTGTAGGTTGGAAGGCATACGAAAAGTGTTACAAAGGACAAGAAGTACATGCAAGCACTCCAGTAGAAACGAGATGCAGAAGGAACGATAAAGATCAAGTACGCCAACACTCCGGTTAAAACAAGATAGAGGAGGAAAAAGAATGATACAATTTGTACAACACTCCGACTGCAAATGGAAGGAATTAACAAGAACTTGACAAGATGAGAGGATACTTGATGAAATCAACAACATGCTGCCTCCGGAACTATTGAAAGAATGGCACAAGGGGGTAAGAAAGATTTCGGACAGCACTCCGATTGAGAAAAGAGGTAAAACTTGATAAGATGAGAGAACTGGAATGAAAACATGACACTCCGGCTGAATGGATAAGCAAATGAAAGAACATGATCTTCAGAATATGAGATGATGAGTGGAAAGAGCATCATCACAATGCCTCCGGAAGAAATGAAAGAATGCAATGAAAAGAATGGAGAAGAAAACAACATGTTCTACCTCAAATGAATTTGAGAGAGCATCCTTAAAAAGAAGGATTGAACGGAGTTGTTGGGAAATCAACAACGAAAAGAACAGGCTTTGTCGTGGAATTGTCACGGTAGATATCCTAGTGTAAGGACTTAGTCGCGAGGCCAACGCATCTATGTGGTAGCTTGAGATGGGTTTGTCGGGACGAGAGACGCGAGGCGGATCATCACACAAGACGAGGATTTAGACAGCTTCGGGCCCCGGGAAGCATCATCCAGAATAGCCCTACATGCTTTTTGTGGCTAGGTCTCATAATGCTCATGAGGGAGTCGCCGCATAAGCCGGCTCCCCTTTATGTCTAGCCCTAGATATTGTTTCTTGTTGCTTGTCCCTCTTTGGGGAGCCCTGCCCCTCCTTATATATATGTTGAAGGGGCGGGTTACATGACTAGTCCTAGTAGGATTAGGATTACTCTATTACAAGTGGAGTCCTAGTCTTGCTTTCTTTGTAAGAGAATATTCCTTATGCTTTCCCCTTAAACCGTCCCACCATTAATATGAGCCAGCCTTCTGGGCCTTGGGCCTAGTCCTCCATATGACCCGCCCCCGGGGCCATCCGTGAGTCGCCAGGCTCGTGAGTCATCAGACCAGCGAGCCGCCAGACTCGGAAGTCGCCAAACCTTCGGCGGGTTCCCAGTGAAACGCCAAGTCCCAGCCGGGTCATATATCCGGCCGGGCCATACCGCGAGGTATATCCCTGACATTAGCCCCCAGTTTAATTTGGATTTATCCATGTTAAACTGAACCTGTAAAATAAACACAAGAACAAACTTGATAGGTTGTGCTCCGGGTTAAATATTTTCCTGAACCGGCACCTGATCATCCTTAAGGCCTTGTTATTTCCTCCTGGCTGCGCATTCATGATCTAATAGCAAATCTCCTTTAGCAGATGTGTTCAAACATTACCAATGCAAAAAAATCCAAGCACTTTTTCTGAAAAGTCTGGGTCAATAGGCCAGCTTCATAACCAATTTGCTGACATTGACTCTTGTAGAAAAATATTAAAAGAAATAATCCATTTGAATCGGTTTCCAAAGCGCCGGCTTAATAAATATTGGTCTTGAAATACTCATCTGATTTGCAGCCGGTTTGAAGATGTAGAAACTTGCCAATTTATGATTACCAAAACTGCCGGACTATAAACAAATGATGTCGGGTCATGTAATTGTTACTGATGCCGGGTTAATCTTACGATGACGCCGGGTCATAAACTTTGAAGATTTATTCGATAATAATATAATACCTGATTTGCTCAAAACTAAGAATTTGAAGTTATTCCTCCCTTATATGCATATCACCTGTAGCCCCCAAGTGTCGGGTTTTCATGCTTGCAGCAACCTGGGACTTGTAATTGCCTTATGCTCATAAAAATTTCAACCAGTGTAGCCCCCAAGGGCCGGCTCAGTAAGATATTACTGAGCTGGGACTTTGTATATAATTCATTGATAATAACATCATATGATGTAATCTCCACCATGGGGCTTGAACCCACGTCCACAAGGTTAAGATCTTTGTACTCTACTAACTAAGTAGTGGATCTTTCAATATAATGGATTAAGGCTTGTGTACCTTGAATTTTAGACAGGAGCAATTGGTAGCCCCCAAGGGCCGGCTCATTTAGAATGTGATGAGTTGGGTCTTCAATAAGTTGAGCAAAAAATGACTTTGCATTAGCCCCCAAGTGCCATGGTGCATGCTGGCAGTGACATGGGACTTGCATATCCGATGTAATCTCAATTTAAATAATGTAGCCCCCAAGTGCCGGGTTGTAAGCCTGCAGCGACTCGGGACTATTTCTTTCATTGTAGAATAAATCATATCCATTGATAAAATACTAGCCATTGCGCTGAAGCGACTTTGAAAAACTCAATCATAATATTAGTTACTAATAAACATAATAAAAATCCAGCCATGTTGGCTATTAAAGATTTGAATAACCCGGTTTGAAAACCTCAATCATTCAATATCATAATGAAAAATCCAGCCAAGTTTAGCTATTTAAAGACTCAAGTACTTTATCTGTTGACAAGTAAATTCGGAGTTTTAAATACCCGTCGGCTCTTGGCCGATGGAGATTTAATCCACATCCATTGTAAGCCGGAATTTTTATATCTCGGCTATTTATAGCCTTTGATTAAATCCAGCACAGATGATCATTCTGAAGCATCAATTTTAATGATGAGTTTGGACTTAAGTATTTATATAAGTCATAGTTCTGCAAATCTTGCACAAAGTTTAAACAACATACGCCCTGGCGACTTAGTGTCAAAAGCCAGGGCGGGTAACCACCCAAATGTAGTCTTATCCTGTAATATTGAATTTGCACTGTCAGTCTATGTGACCTGCACAGTAAGGGTGATAACCCAATCTTTGATACGCACATGATTCCAATGGCGTAATTCAAAATATACCGGTCGGCTTAAAGTCCATAGCCATGGCTGGTTTAAACATAATCATGTATAAACAATATCATACCTATGATATTGGATCGTACTGCTGGCTTATGATACTTGTGCAGTAAGGGTGATAACCCAAAACTTAGAAGTTAAACCTTCCAAGTATTAACATTCTCATATGCTGGCAACTTGTTCGTCGAAAGCCAGGCGGGTTAATAGAAATCACATATATATGCTTCAGAGATGAGAAAAAAGTCTCAAAACCCAAAAGATTGTGTTCCAAAAAACTTAATCCAGACAAGAAGAAAATCAAGGCTTCTGATTCGAATATGACTAGTAAACCGTTCCAAATGGGTTAAGCTAGTATTCAAATACGATCATGTAGCCCCCAATGGCTTTGGCGTTGCCTGTTCAAGAGGTTACCGACAACTATGTTCTCTTTGATTCGAATACGACCTATGTTTGAACAGGAAGCCCCCAAATGACCTTGAGAGTTGTTTAACGACGCTGATTCGAATATGATCCATGTCGGACCCAAAAGGGGTTGAGCTATGATTCGAATACGATCAAGAAGCCCCCTAGTGAGTTTGGCTTTGAGCCGATCAAGAGGGTTACGACAGCTATGTACTCTTTGGTTCGAATACGACCTATGTTTGAATAGGAAGCCCCCAAGTGACCATAATAAGATAAGCCATAAGGCGGGATACCCATGTTTGAACCGTGCATCATGGCAGCAAGCTCTCTTTGGCAACCTTTAATTTTTCTGAGAACTCGAATCTTGTGAGAGATTAATTCTTTTTGAACCGGAACTTTAAACCGGATCTGAAAGCTTTCAAAACTTTGTGGGAGACAGATTATCCTTGAGCCGAATGTTTGAACCGGATTTGAGAGCTTAAAAGCTTTGTAAGAGACAAATTTATCTTAAGCCGGATGTTTGAACCGGATGTCAGATCTTTAAAAGCTTTGTAAGAGACAAATTTACCTTGAGCCGGATGTCTGAACCGGATTTGAGAGCTTCAAAGCATTGCAGGAGAGAGATGTCTCTTGAACCGGATTTTAAACCGGAATCTTTATTTTGAACCGACAATTTTCTAACGGCCTTTAAATTTTCATCAATAGGACAATGTTCTCCGGAACCGGGTTATCATTCCCTCCAATGACCCGGAGTTCCTGAGTCATGTCATTGTAGGCCCCGAGTCTCAAGGCGCCTCAAAGAGTTGTCTTGAGATTCTCCATATTTGATCGTGATATAAACCGGTATGAGTCATTCAATATCTTAGTGATATAACATGTCCTGCACTAGAGAATTTGCAAGCCAGAGCAATTGCTTTTTTAAAGAAAGCAATATATAATATAAAAGTATAATGGATGGGTTTCACCTGGTATGCTAGGCCAGGAAATATCCGCCACGGAGTTCGTGATCACCACGGCAAAGCTAAAAATAATCACGGGCGAGCCGGCCGCGGCGTGGTAAGCTAGCGCGGACGGGTGGGTCAATCGCAGGCGCAATTGTGTTGATGTAGAATGGACCATGGGGGCAGCGGCTTGCGTGCGTCCGTCGGGCGACTTATGAGAGCGGGTGCGACACCGGCGTGTTGATGTTGACCGGACCGCGGGAGCGGCGGCGTGCGCGCGTCCATCGTGAGGGAGTCGGCCGCGGTGCTGGAAGCCAGCGCGCACGGGCGCAGACTGACGAGTCGGCCGCGGCAGTGGTAATCAGTGCAGGCGCGAGAGTTGGCCACAACGTTTAAACCGGCGCGAACCTCATGTCTATGGCATGACGACACTTTTGTAGTGGATCTTATCCTACACAAAATATATTGAAAGACAGAGTAATTGTTTTTTGAAGATTTAATATGTGCTAAAAATACTGAGAACATATAGCATCTGATTTATTTTCCGAATGAACCGCTGGATAATGTATAGTTGTAAGACAAAAAAAAATCCTCCAACACATCTCCTTCGGTTGTCCTGGAAATCGTGTCATGTTGAGAGTAGTAGTAGTACTGGTTCTTTTGTCTTCAAGTGCTCGTGACCTTCTCCTCTTGTCTTTTTCTAATCTCACATGAAGGACCTGTTTGAAGTGCTAGCGTGTGCACACACTGCTCTTTAACAATAGCTTACAAGCCCCGGCCTCGTTAGTGGAGAAAACGGCTCAAGCAGAGGCGTGGTGATGCAGGTCAGCTCAGTGGCGTAGGTGAAGCTGCAAGAGCCTGCTCCAGGGCTGCTCGCATACGGAACTGACCGGCGAAGCGGCGACTTGCCATGCAAGGCCACAGAGGAAGTGGCGGGTCAAACGGAGGAGTCCCGTGTCGTGGCTGTTTCCGGGTCGGCCCCAGTTGAACCGATCGGGTCGTGGTGCTCCCTTTGTGGTAATTGAAAAAAACTGAACCAATACAACTATGTAGTAGCTTCACGTACCAGTACTCGTTGCTGGTCTGATCAAAGCAATGATTAAAAAACGAATTCTGGACCTTGCTGGAGTAGAACTATAATAGTATATTGACAAACAAGAGTACTTTTCCCTCAATCCCCAGGAGCCCCGCCATGCAATAATTGTTTCTTTATTCCTTGGATCTCTGCGGTGGATTAAACATCAATCATCACCAATCTTCGTCCGTACCGACGTGGCCACGAAGAGGAGTTGCAATCTGACCCGGATCCTGTAATACATGCACTTTCAGCGTAAAACTCATCTCGAATTCTCGATCCCGACGATTCTTGTCCGTCTCGCCTGCAGCAGAAAAAAGCGATATGCACTAGGATTCAATGGGACGCCGTGCAATGTGTGAGGCGCCGCATGCAAACCCAAAAATCTCTATGAAACTCGTATCCGCCGGCTCCAAAGTTTTGACCATAACTCTGATCTCCCAACAATAAATTTGCCGGCTCTGTCTAAGCTTGTCCGGCGGGTCTTCGCGGTTGTTCCATGCCGGCTCTTTTTCATCTGATCAATGGTGAACTCCTCAATCCCTAAGAGAAATCCCTCCAAGAACTCAACACCACCATGCGCCTGACCTCACGGTGGGCGCCAACTATCGTGGAATTGTCACGGCAGATATCCTAGTGTAAGGACTTAGTCGCGAGGCCAACACATCTATGTGGTAGCTTGAGAGGGGTTGGTCAGGACGAGAGACGCGAGGCGGATCATCACACAAGACGAGGATTTAGACAGCTTCGGGCCCCGGGAAACATCATCCGGAATAGCCCTACATGCTGTTTGTGGCTAGGTCTCATTATGCTCATGAGGGAGTCGCCGCATAAGCCGGCTCCCCTTTGTGTCTAGCCCTAGATATTGTTTCTTGTTGCTTGTCCCTCTTTGGGGAGCCCTGCCCCTCCTTATATATATGTTGAAGGGGCGGGTTACATGAGTAGTCCTAGTAGGATTAGGATTACTCTATTACAAGTGGAGTCCTAGTCTTGCTTCTTTTGTAAGAGAATATTCCTTATGCTTTCCCCTTAAACCGGCCCACCATTAACATGAGCCGGCCTTCTGGGCCTTGGGCCTAGTCCTCCATCTGACCCGCCTTCGGGGCCATCCGTGAGTCGCCAGGCTCATGAGTCGTCAGACCAGTGAGCCGCCAGACTCGAAAGTCGCCAAACCTCCGGCGGGTTACTAGTGAAACGCCAAGTCCCAGCCGGGTCATATATCCGGCCGGGTCATACCGCGGGGTATATCACCGACAGGCTTGTTGAGGGCTTATGGACAACATCTCAAAAACTTGAGGTGAAATCCCGCCACTAGCGGAAACAACAGATTGAATTGACATAAACAAGGAGACGAGAAACTTATATCACCGAGAGGATAAATGAAGAACTTGGGTCATTTATAAGCACCATAAATAGCAACAATCCTTAGGGAAGGCTTTAGGTGAAACATGACACAAGATAACTCCAACGAAGAGGTTGATGGATTTCAAATTCCTCATTATTAACAACATGTGAATCATAAAACATGAACTCAAATTACCAAGAATGACATAATACCACCTCCAATGATACGGTAGAAAGAGTTGCACTCCGGATTGCAAGATGAAGAATACTTGAGCTCCTTTGAAAAGAATCTTGATGAACACATCGAGAAGGATTTAAGTCCTTGATGAACCTCCCTGAGGAACTCCAGTAATAAAAGGATGATCAAACAAAAGGAAAGAGAAGTTGAAAACACAAGGTGATGCCTTACGATAATTTAGATGGATCTTTGCGACGAGATAAAGTGGAAACTTGGAACTCCGGAAGAAAAGATGAACAAAAGAATTCAAGAATTTTGATGAACCTCCGGAATAAGGAATTAATCACTTGGATGAAACAAGAATAAGAATTACATTATGCTTATCCTTCACCAATTAAATTGATGACAAGCAATGGATTTCATACAACTTATTCTCGTAGAAAGGATTAAGATAGATATGGACAACTTCATAAGGTCTTCAACAAGTCACTGGTAGGATTGAAAAGAACGAATGAATTGATATGATAACGAATGACGAGAACTCTTGCAAGAACCACCGTAAGAATTAAAATGACCGAAGAAAAGATAAAGGAACACCGAGAAGAATTATGAAATGAACGAGGATACTTGAGAGAATTTAGATACAAGTGAATGAAGAGATCCCGAATTGATTAGAGGATATTTGCACGATACACCGGTAAGATTTAGAGAAAAAGAGCTGAAAGCTGATAATGAATAATTCTGAGATGATGGGCTCCAGAGAAACAAACTGAAAAGACTCCTGGATTGCTCCGGAAGGATGAAAAGAATTCTCAAAATCAAAACAATTATGAGAGTATGGCATCAAGCTAGAATCTCGAATCTTTGAAAGAAAGGATAAGATTTGGAGGAAAAACTCTTCTTCGGTCTTCAAATACGAGAACGTTGACGAGAAACACCACCATGAATTGTTGAGATACTCCGGAATAATGAAGAATAGAAAATGTTGAAACAACAATGAAAAGAATTTGAAAGATCTTGGAGAAGGGCACTTGACTGATGATAAATCATTCTTACGTCAAACTTTGAAAAGAATTTGATTATAACTTCGGAAAAATAGAAGAGTCGGGTAAGATCCTGGGAAAAGACCTGTGGGTTAGGGCCCACTCAAGAGAAACACCGTTGAAATGATTTAGAAGAGATTGTACCGGTTGAATTAAATGACTTGACTGAGATAACAATCTCGAAGTAGCTTGAACGGATTAAGAATGGAAAACACGAATCTTCGAGATAACTTGAACACTCTGGAACAATTGAATAGCAAGCGGGGAATGATTATGAGGTGCACCGTTATGGGAAAATATTTGAAACGAGGAAAAGGGATATGATCAACAAAGCTTGAATTAAATCCACCGGAGAAGAAAAAAGAACGGAGAATGATGAACTTGAAGCTCCGTTAAATCTTCCTGAGAATCACCGGATAAAACATTGAACGAAGATAATGAAGAAACTTCCCATCAATAAAAAGATACATGATTAAGAAATCTGAGTCCTTGAGGAAAAAGGGTGGGAGGGCGGGAAAAACAAAGGTAACTTGGGACGGATGAAACAAACAACATTGAGAAGACTTGGAGTTGATCTTGCGGATGAGACAAATGATAGGATCATCTTGAAGAGAATCGCACCGGTTGACAAGGATTGACATGACAAACTCGATGATCGAGAAGGATTAGTATTCACATAGGAACATGAGAACACCGCTTAGGAAAAGTATGGAATCAACACTTGACTTCGAAGCAACTCGAATACCACAACTCAAAACAGAAACAAGAATTGGCTTGCAGAATAAGCCAGAACAAACATATGATAGAGATTTCGTCCGAAGTTTTCGTGGTGGGGCCCACACGGGCTCGATCGTACAACACCATCATGTACAAGGCAGTGCACATGACATACGAAGCGTCCCCGAGTCAGCATAGCCAAGGGCTCTTTAAGACACAACAAGACCACTGTAAACCCAACCGTGGATAGGTTGACCACTAGACGTCGAACCCCAATTTCATATCATACATCTGTCGGAAAGACATCCTAAGAGCTACTTGAATTCCCACTTATAAAACTCCCGAAACTTTTTGGTTATGCAATCAGGTGTTGGGGATACAGGGGAAGCATAATATCTCACCCAAAACTAACAAATCCTACATCCAGCTGTATCCATCCTTCAACACATAACCAAGAAACCTGCGGAAATCATTTACCTCAACCTTCGAAAAGCATCCGTTATACGAGTTATGGCAATACTCCCGAACTCCCGCCCCAGTACTGGGTGCCGTCCAGGTTATCTCACCAACAACTGCATAAAAGAGATTTTCGATGTCGGTGAAACTCAGGTATTCCAGAACTGCAATGATAAAATTGTGACGACAACACCTCGGAGCTCAACTCCCCGGGACACTGCCACAACCCCTAAATGTCAGGAGGCACCAAGAACAACGTTCTTGTCACAAAACCATCGGAACGATTCCAAGATACCCGCGTGATCCTAAATTTTTTTAGTCAAATTTGAGAAGAGAATTGTCAAAACTCTACGTCAGGAGGCCTCACCAGAGCGACGAAGGGACTGAGGAGTAAAAAGAATCCTACTCTTCGATATATATAATCCTAAAAGACTCAAAACATTTTTCTAGACTCAACAACGCCAATGATTCGATCAAGCAGGGGGCTCCTAAGTCGGAGCTGGCTCTGATACCAACTTGTAACACTCATGATGCAACTATATCTCCCATGTGTCGGAGCACGACTTAGAGGCATAACCGCATTGTAGGCATGTCGCAAGAGGGGTAATCTCTACACATCCCATGTACTGAATTAGAAAGAGGTACAGAGTTGGCTTACAATCGCCACCTCACACAATACATGAATATAACATTACATCAACCAGATACAAACAAGGTCCGACTACGGAACCAAAATAAAAGAAGACTACCCCTAATGCAAAAGATCCCCGATCGCCCTGACAGGGCTCCACTACTGATCAACTGGAAAATGAAACAACACAATGAACACGATCTTCATCGATCTCCTCCTTGAGCTCGGTTGCGTCACCTGCACGGTATCATCGGCACCTGCAACTGGTTTTGGAAGTAATCTGTGAGTCACGGGGACTCAGCAATCTCGCACCCTCGCGATCAAGACTATTTAAGCTTATGGGTAGGTAAAAGGTATGTGAGGTGGAGGTGCAGCAAGCACTAGCATATATGGTGGCTAACTTACGCAAATGAGAGCGAGAAGAGAAGCAAAGCACAGTCTTGAACTAGAAATGATCAAGAAGTGATCATGATACTACTTACGTTCAAGCATAACACAAGAACCGTGTTCACTTCCAGACCCCGCCGAGAAGAGACCATCACGGCTACACACGCGGTCGATCCATTTTAAATAAGTTAAGTTTCAAGTTCTCTACAACCGGACATTAACAAATTCCCATCTACCCATAACCGCGGGCACGACTTTCAAAAGTTCAAAACCCTGTAGGGGTGTCCCAACTTAGCCCATCACAAGCTCTCACGGCCAATGGAGGATATTCCTTCTCCCAGGAAGACCCAATCAGTCTCGGAATCCCGGTTACAAGACATTTCGACAATGGTAAAAAAGACCAGCAAGACCGCCCGATGCGCCGACATCCTGATAGGAGCTGCACATATCTCGTTCTCAGGGCAACACTGGATGAGCACTCCGTACAACTAAAACCAGCCCTCTAGTTTCCCTGAGGTGGTGCTGCAAAGGACTCTAGTTCGGACCAACACTTAGACAAGCACTGGCCCGGGGGGTCTTAAAATAAAGATGACCCTCAAGAGAGCGACTCCCAAGGGAAAAGTAGGTGGTGGTGAGGCAAATGGTAAAACCAAGGTTGGGCCTTGCTGGAGGAGTTTTATTCAAAGCGAACTGTCAAGGGGTCCCCATAACACCTAACCGTGTAAGGAACACAAATTCAAGGAACATAACACCGGTATGACGAAAACTAGGGCGGCAAAAGTGGAACAAAACACCAGACATAAGGCCGAGCCTTCCACCCTTTACCAAGTATATAGATGCATTAATATAAATAAGAGATATTGTGATATCCCAACATATCCATGTTCCAAACATGGAACAAACTTCATCTTCACCTACAACTAGCAACGCTATAAGAGGGGCTGAGCAAAGCGGTAACATAGCCAAACAACGGTTTGCTAGGACAAGGTGGGTTAGAGGTTTGACATGGCAATAATGGAGGCACGATATAGCAAGTGGTAGGTATCGCAGCATAGCAATGGAGCGAGCAACTAGCAAGCAAAGATAGAAGTGATTTCGGGGGTATGGTCATCTTGCCTGAGATCCCGCAAGGAAGAAGAATAAGTCCATGAAGAAGATAAACCGACGTAGTCGAACGAATCCTCACAAACGCAACGTTATCGGAACCAACCCAAAGAAGCAACACCAGAAAGAAGCAAACAACATAGTAAACAACCACCACATAAGCATGTCCGGTTTGATGAGGCATGGCATGGCAAAATGCACAAACAATCTTACAAATTAAATGGAGCTCAATATGCAACGGAGTTGCATATTGAAGAAAACACCACATGACTTATTTAGTTCTCTCTCGTTTATGCACCCAACAAAATTAAATGTTGATTAACATGGCAAGGGGGTGAAGCATAATAAAACTACCTAACTAGGCAAGTTTTAATGAGGCCGGAACAACAAACAACAAGTCCGGAAACTCCTCATGTGCATATTTTGGTTTTGGTACTGATCTGCCCTAAACACAATTTTAGAGTTGTTAAACATGCAAAGTAAAGTCACCATGTTAAACTAGGCATTTCTCCACCCCATTTACATATAAAGTTTATTAAGTTCGGAGCTACGGTTAATTAGTTATGAAATAAAGCATTTTAACAAGTTATTTATGCAAATTTAAACAAACAACATTTTAAACATAGATGAAAGTGGAAAATTATTAATCTACACAAAATTCTAAGCAAGTTTCATATATTAAGTTTTTCCATGTGATGCTTAGTATGTGAGTTAAAATATGCATGAAGTTCAAGGGTGTTTCTGCAAAACTATTTAACTGGAATAAAAGAGAAATTCGCCAGACGGGAAAAAATGCACTGGGCTGAAGCTGGCTGGCCGAACATGAACAGGAGAGGGGGTTGGGCGCTGCTCACCATGAGCCATGGCCCAGTTTGACGGTGAACAAGGGAGGCTGGCGCGCTGGGCCTTGGCGCAGGATGCAACCCACATGGTCGCTCGCATGCTCGACCAAGCGACGCAGGCAGCAGCGGGAGAAGTAGGGGCGCAGGTCAATGCACGTGGCACGACACGGCAGGAGCTCCGGTGAGGCAGTCTCGGTGGGGACCGATCGGAACGGGACTGGGACGGCGGGATCTGGCGGATCTGGGCGCGGGGATGGAGGGCACGGACATGGCTGAAGCCCCAGTGGACTTGGCCAGCGACGAGGCCAGTCTCTGGCAAAGCAGAGGCGCGGGGACGAGGAGGACAGCCTCGTGCGTTCACTCAGGGCACGCAGGCGTGTCGGGGTGGCCTGAAGGTCGAGGTCGCCGGCGGGTTCGTGGGATGCAGCACGGGCACGAGGCGTCCTGCTGGAACGAGGGGTTTGAAGTCTCCGAGCTGCGCGGGCCAAGCTCGGGATGGCCAGGGCGCTGGAGCTCATGCTGAGTGTTGAGGTACAGAGAGATGCAGAGATTAGGAAGAGAGGGATGCAGGGAAGAGGGAACGGAAAGAGAGGGTCACGAGGGACTGGCCTGGAGGTGGTCATCGGCAGCGGCGCCGGTCGTTGAGGCAAGGCGGTGGTGCGGTTGGATGGATGGATCGATGGAATTGGCTGGTGTGTAAAAACGAGGAGGGGATGGATCCCGAGAGAGAGTAAGTAGGTGGCGGCGACAGGAGGATGGATGGGACAGCTCCCTAGAAATTAAGGTTTGTCTAGTTTATAAAGAAAGTGGATCTAAAAGTAGACTAATGAAATCCCTCCGATCTAAAATGGACGGCTGAGAAAAATATATGTTAGGAAGTCCAAAAAAGAAAACAGAGATGTTTTGTAGATGTTTGGGGATGATCCGGACCTATCGGTGACTCCAGGTCGGGTTCGGGACAGCTTTCGGGCGCGCGCGCGAGGAGGGCCGCGGGCTGACAAGAGAGTTTAGGTACGGCCTGACGGTGAGTGGTAGTGGGCCGTGCAGAAGGCCTTAGGCTGAGACAAGAGAAAAGAGAGAGGCCCGGCGACAGTTTCCGGAGACCGAAAACGTCCGACATTAGACCGACTGTATTGCCGCTATAGTTAACCGTTGGGGCGTCAAACGAACTCCGAATGCGATGAAACTTGGCAGGAGGTCTACTAACAACAAAACAACACCGCATGCCAACTTTAAACCCATTCCGAGAACATTTTTTGGCCACTTATAAAATGCTATTTCGGACGTGCCTTGGGCGCGTGCAAGTGTGTCTGGGCTCAGAACGGAAAACGGACGGAACTGGGGGAACCCGGGCGGATGCAAGTTTTGAAAACATGATGATGCAATGCACATGATGACATGGCAAGAATGCAACACATGAACAAATGACATGGCAACGACAGCGAATAACTGGAAGACACCTGGCGCATAGGTCTCGGGGCGTCACACAGACGGATAAGACAAGAGCTGCCACCCGAGAGAAAGCCAAGCTGGATCAACTGGAGATAGACACGGTTACTCCATTGTATGAAGGATGCAGGCCTGAGGATACCCACCTGAAAGTAACACTCATGGCTCTGGAGATTAAGGTAAAACACAAAATGACGGACGCATGCTTCGACGAGAACATGTCATTCTAGCACGAACGTCTTCCCAAGGGGAACAAGTGCCTGACCAGTTTCGAGGAGGCGAAGAAAATTATGTGTCCTCTGGATTTACCACACGTGAAATACCATGTGTGCATGAACAATTGCATCATTTATCGGGACGAGTACACAGAGTCTACCATATGTCCGGTGTGCGGCGTCACTCGATACAAGAAGAGGAAGAAAGCTCTTCAAAAGTGGTGTGGTACTTTCTGATCACTCCTCGTCTGTAGCGATATTTCGTGGACCTAAGCTAGCAAAGCTCCTGCGTTGGCATGCAGATAGGGAGGAGAAGAAGCGAGAAGATGATGGAAATGATCCGAAGATAAATAAAAAAGACAAGATGCTGAGTCACCCTAAGGATGCGAGCCAATGGCAAGCATTGAACTTCGAACACCCAGAATTTGGGGATGATCCAAGGAACATCGTGCTGGGCGCGAGCACCGATGGAGTCAATCCGTTTGGCAGCCAAAGAAGCACACATAGCACCTGGCTTGTGTTTGTGTGGATGTACAACCTTCCCCCTAGTTGTGCATGAAGTGGAAGTACATCCAGATGAGTATGCTAATTGAAGGGCCGAAACAACCAGGGAACGACATTAATCTGTATCTGGGGCTGCTGAAAGAGGAGCTTGACACGCTGTGGAAAACGCCAGCCAATACGTGGGACACTGCAGAGAAAGAATATTTCCCTATGAGAGCCGCACTTCTCACGACGGTGCACGACTATCTTGGTTACGAATATGTCGCGGGGCAGGTGGTCCACGGATTTTCTGGATGCGTCAGGTGCATGGATGACACAATGTATTGCCAGCTAGATAGAGATCCTGGGTCTTCTAAAACTGTGTTCACGGGACATCGAAGGTTGCTTCGCGATGATGACTCATGGAGAAAATGCAAGGATCTGTTCGATGGTGAAACCGAACCCCGAAGACGCCCGCGTACGAGGAGTGGCGAGGAAATAGACGAGCTGTTGAAAAATTGGAAAGATTGCCCACTACTGGGAAAGAAGCGAAAGGCGCCAGAGCCGGGAAAGAAGCGAAAGGTGCCAGTGCCGCTGCTGAAGGTAGGGAAAACGAGGTCTATTTTCTGGAACTTGCCATACTGGAAGATCCTCCGTGTGCCTCACAGCTTGATGTCATGCATATCACGAAGAACGTGTGCGAGAGTCTGCTTGGTACCCTGCTCAACATGCCAGAGAGGACCAAAGATGGGCTGAAAGTAAGGGCAGACTTGAAATCAATGGGCATCAGGGAGGAGCTTCACGCTAATGATGATGATGATGAGGCGAAGGACACGAAAAGTCGTCGCAAAGGCAAAAAGGCCAAGAAGATCAGAAATGACTACCCACCCACGTGCTTCACTCTAAGTTAGGAGGAGATCGAGCAGTTTTTCACCTGCCTCGTAGGAGTAAAACTTCCTTACGGTTACGCGGGGAAGATAAGCAAATACCTAGACTCAGCGAAGTTGAAGTTCAACAGGATGAAGTCTCACGACTGTCACGTGCTGATGACGCAGATACTTCCAGTTGCAATCCGTGGGATCATGGACGCGCACGTCCGTGAAACACTATTTGGACAATGCAACTTTTTCGACGTCATCTCTTGGAAGTCGGTTGGCGTGAGGCAACTCAGAAGGCTATAGGAAGAGATCATGGTGATACTATGCGAGCTTGAGATGTACTTCCCTCCCGCATTCTTCGACGTTATGGTGCATCTGCTGGTCCATATCTTGGAGGATATCATCCAACTCGGGCCGACGTTCCTGCACAACATGATGCCGTTCGAAAGGATGAATGGTGTCATCAAAGGATACGTTCGCAACATGTCACGTCTAGAGGGAAGCATAGCCAGGGGCTTTCTGACCGAAGAGTGCATCTCCTACTGCACGAATTATCTAGGCAACGAGAACCCCATTGGTCTGCCATCAACAGGAACCTCGACAGGCTCGCTGGATGGGGTCACCACGATGGTCGCTACGAAATGCATGTCGACTTCGAGGGTCGACTCGCTGACTTTGAAAGAGAAAACCTAGCCGCGCTACAACACATAGACGTGGTCGATCCTTGGGTGTAGAGCACAAAACCTTTAGACTTACAATGACCAAGGCCAACAGAGGACGGACGGAGATATAATCAAAGAGCACAACACATGTTTCACGCGTTGGTTCAAGGAGAAGCTTCTGTCATACCCTTTACATGAGGATTCTTCCGCAGAAGAAAAGCTCATATTCGCCTTGTCACAGGGCGTCGAGCACAACCTGATGACCTATGTGGCATACGATATCAACGGCTACACATTCTACATCGAGGACAAGGACATGAAGAGTGATGGTTATCAGAACTCCGGGCTAACAATGGAATCCTACACCGGTAATGACAAGGACAGATACTACAGAAGGATCGAGGAGATCTGGGAGCTGTGCTACACTAGAGAGAAGGTCCCGATGTTCCGTGTCAGATGGGCCAAGAGCGTCCTAAAAGAAGACTGGTATTTCACCACCATGGTTATACCCGAAGCCAAGTCCAAGACCGCGGGCGCAAACGTCATCACAAAAAATGAGCCAGGGGTACTGGCTTCCCAAGTGGACCAATGCTTCTTCATTACCGACCCGTCAAAGCCCAGTCGTGTTGTCGTGAGGAGAGGCAAAAGGAACATCATCGGAATGGATGGAGTCACCAATGAGCAAGACTTTGACAAGTACGGTGACCCGAAGATGGAACATGATGACGACGATGAAGTGCCATACACCACAAGAAGAAGCAGGACCACCCTACCTAAAGGACGCCCGTTCAAGAGAAGAACTCCATTTGCGAAAAAGAAGGGCAAGAAGATTGGGAAAAGATAGCTATCTAAGATCGATTGTATTTAAATTGTAGTCTTCATTTCTCGATTGTATTTTGACATATGGAAATGACATTTCTTCTGTTCTAGTCCTCATGAACATTTATTTATGTTTATTCTGGTATTGAATTTCTAACTCACAAAAAGTATTGAATTTGTTAATATTTTTTGAACTCATGAATATTTATAAATTTCATGGGTACGTTTTGATTTCATGAATATTTTTTCAAATTTGATGGTATTTTTTCATATTCATAAATGTTTTACCAATTCACAAATGAATGCAACTAAAAATCCAGAAAAAAGAGTTACTAATGGCGCACCAGGAGAAGGTGCGCCATTGCTATCAATGTACTTATGGCACACCCCTAGGAGGTGCGCCATTGGTATACCAATTTTTATTTAGGTTTATTCTGGTATTGAATTTCTAACTCACAAAAAGTATTGAATTTGTTAATATTTTTTGAACTCATGAATATTTTTAAATTTCATGGGCACTTTTTGAATTCATGAATATTTTTTCATATTCATAAATGTTTTCTAAAATATTATTAGATGCAACTAAAAGTCCAAAAAATATTTTCAAATAACAAATTTGATGATATTTTTTCATATTCATAAATATTTTCAAATAACAAATTTGATGATATTTTTTCACATTCATAAATGTTTTAAAATTTGATCGTCATTTTCTAAAAAGATATTAGATGCAACTAAAAATTCAAAAAAATATTTTCAAATAACAAATTTGATGATATTTTTTCATATTCATAAATATTTTCAAATAACAAATTTGATGATATTTTTTCACATTCATAAATGTGTTCAAATTTGATTGTCATTTTCTAAAAAATTATTAGATGCAACTAAAAATCCCAAAAAAAGTTAGTAATGGCGCACCAAGGGAAGGTGCGCCATTGATATCACTGTGTTTATGGCGCACCCCTAGATGGTGCGCCATTGCTAACCTTCCCCCTCTGTATGTGCTGTCCATCTCGCCAGCCGTTCGTCCTTCTCCCAATCTCACATCTTTCTCAGCCGGAGCAGAGCGCCCGACCCACTGCGCCGACCCACTACGTCGCCGCCCCACACACTGCGTCGCCGCCCCTACTACGCCGCTGCCCTCGCCCGTGGGACGCGTCCGCTCCCAATCCACGGCCCCGCTGCCTTCCTCTCCCCATCCTCTCCTTCCTCCCCCTCCGACCCCACCCCGCTCTCTCCGAAGACGGAGCAGGTCAGATCCATCCGCCCAATCGCTTTCTCGCGCGCCGGGACGACGACCTTGCCTCCGCGTGCCTGTGCTCGCGAACGGCCGACCAGATCAAGCACGCTAGCCTGATTGCTCTGTCGCGCCGTCGTCGAGGTATGCACTCTCTCGCCCAATCTTCTCCTCTTCCCTTCCCTTCCCTCCCCTCATGCCCTTGGTATGCTTCCTCAGGCAGGTGCACGCACGCGTCCAGTAGCGAACCCTAGCCGTACCTGGGAGCGGGGACGGTTCCTTCCCTAACACCTCTGTCTGGCACAAGTCCCTCTGGTAAAACTGCATCTTTGCCACTTAGTGATGCTCTGTTTTCTTGTTTTCTCGATCCAAATGGGTTACCAAGTTGGAAGTTAACTGCAGACATATGAGGAAGTTGAAGTATTCAGTGCTATCTTGTGATCATTTCCTTCACACCATCCTGTAGGATGTTTAAGATGTTTTTAAAAGGGGCAGTAAAATGACCAAATAATCAGATGTACAGTTTTTCACGATGTACACTCAAAACTAATGACTCTGAATCTCTGCTACTGAACATCATTGCCAATTGTGCAAGGTCTTCGTAAAAATAGGAAATATACCAATGGTATTCAATTTGATATTCTTGCTGTCCATGGCAAAAGCTAGGGCGATCGAGTAGGAGTAGCTAGCAGTGTTGATGGTGTGTGGTGTAGAGAACCATGCAGATGTCATGGGTAGGCACTCATAGTATAAATTTCATTGATGTCAAATTTTATTTATGTGTCAAGTTTGAAATCAACTTGACTAAACATCAGCTTGTTCTGGTTTAGTGTAGAATCACTTAAGCAGATGGAGTAGTTATTTTTATACTCTCACTTAAGACTGTGTTGCTAAAACGACATCAAGTTTAGGAACAAGTGTGTTCCTAAATAATCTTCAGTTTCCACTATATTTACTGTCAAGTCTGAAATTTTGATCTTTACTGTCAAGTCTGATTTATCTCTGAACATTGGTTCAGAGAGCTGAGAACAAGGGGAGATTCTGGTTTGTTTGAGGATGTTAACAAAATGGGCGCGTTCTAGATTTTGTATGATTCTAATGTTCAAGCCAATCTCTTTTCTCTTATGTTCAAGCAAAATATATGCAGGCTAGTGTTGTACAAGCAAAAGGATCTGATAACATATCCACCACCCATCCATAGGCATGAATCCCGAGTCAAGGGACAAACTAGATGCATATGTGATCAACAAGTCCTTTATTTAGATCAACTAGATCAAAACATTAGATTTTATTGTGTCTTTCAAAGAGATAGCAACAAGGTGAAGAGAGCAAGGCACACAATAATTCTCATCAACCTTGTAAATGCATTCATTAGCTAACGTTTACATTTTACCAGTACACTTGTGGCCCTGAAAATTACAGCAATGTTGTACATCGAGATACGTCATCCTTGAAATAAGAGGCCCTGGTGCTCCAACAACATATTGCTTCCAGAACTCATCTAGAGAGCTGAGAACAAGGCTACTGGATCCTCAATCTCTATATTTACTGTGCTGCTGTACTACTTGTGATGCTGCTGCTACTTGTGATTTTGTCAAGTGATGCTGCTGCTACTTGTGATCTTCTGAAATGACCCCTTTCTCCTGAAATGTTGATTAATTTCCATTTCGGTTTAGAATGGGGCACTCCTAGGTCAAGAAAATTAGCAAAGGTCATGCCCAATTTTCTTGACAGTGCCCGATTCTCAACCGAAACAAAAATTAATCAAATGATATGGCCTTGGATTAGTGACCTAGAAGGTGGCCTAGAAGTTGTGGCTTTGGAAAGAGGCCTTGGATTAGTGACATAGAAGGTGACCTAGAAGTTGTGGCTTTTGAAAGAGGCCTTGGATTAGTTTAGTATTAAAACAAGGTGGATGCATGGCATGGCAATGCTAGCTAGATCAATTTCTTACTTACTAATTATGGCTGGGGTATCTTTAGGGGCACCCAGTGAGCTAGTATACTCCACATGACTGGCCAGTATTAAAACAAGTTAATTACACCACCATACAACCGACTAGTCGATTAATCAAGCTACTAATCCTAGTGTTACAAGCTAGAAAATTAGCCTACAAAGATGAGGTCCTTGAGAACGTGGACTTGGACCTTAGCAAGAACACACTAACAGGTTCCATGCCAAAACACCTAGGCAATATCACAAACATCTCTGAACTGTTCCTTGACAATAACCAACTTTTTGGCGACATTCCTCGAGAATTAGGTTATTTGGTCAACTTAGAGATCTTGTTCCTTGACAATAACCAACTTTTTGACCAAACTTTTCTCCTATTTAGAGCGAAACATGGCCCACAACGATGAGGCCGGCGGTTCAGGCAAGGCATTCTGGGAGCTGTCCCAGGAGATGGAGGAAGAACCTCACCGCTATGAGGACACCGCGGAAGACACCGATCCCGACAACACAACCCCTAGTGCCGTCAGGGATGACACCACTGATGGTGCCACCAAGGATGCCACCACTGATGATGGCAGCGCATGCACAGATGGCAGCCAACCGAAGAGGCAACGGAAGGACCGGCGCCCGAACGTGCTCGACACCGTCAAGGAGGAATTTACTGAAGTGTCTTCTAGTGGGCAGCCAACAACGCCCAAAGAATTAGTCAAGGGGTACGCGGGACAGCTCGGGTGCATTCTCTGGAGCACCGTCTCGATCAACGCCGAGAACCTAAGGCATTGTGACCGAGGGAATTTGCGCAACCCCCTCTTCACGAAGCTGCACTTATGATACAAGTTCCCCGGTGACTTCACAATCACATGCCTCTCAGGGAATAGAGTGAACAGTTCCGCCCTCACTAAGATGAGCACGACCCTGGTGATAACCCACAAGTATTTGGGATCGCAACAGTTTTCGAGGGTAGAGTATTCAACCCAAATTTATTGATTCGACACAAGGGGAGCCAAAAAATATTCTCAAGTATTAGCAGCTAAGTTGTCAATTCAACCACACCTGGAAACTTAATATCTGCAGCAAAGTGTTTAGTAGCAAAGTAATATGATAGTAGTGGTAACGGTAGCAAAAGGCAATCATAGAAAAAGTAATGTTTTTGGTATTTTGTAGTGATGATAGCAATAGCAACGAAAAAGTAAATAAGTAAAGAACAATATATGGAAATCTCATAGGCAATGGATCAGTGATAGAGAATTATGCCGGATGCGGTTCATCATGTAACAGTCATAACCTAGGGTGACACAGAACTAGCTCCAGTTCATCAATGTAATGTAGGCATGTATTCCGAATATAGTCATACATGCTTATGGAAAAGAACTTGCATGCCATATTTTGTCCTACCCTCCCATGGCAGCGGGGTCCTAGCGGAAATTAAGGGATATTAAGGCCTCCTTTTAATAGAGTACCGGACCAAAGCATTAACACATATTGAATACATGAACTCCTCAAACTACGGTCATCACCGGTAAGTATCCCGATTATTGTCACTTCAGGGTTAACGGATCATAACACATAATAGGTGACTATAGACTTGCAAGATAGGATCAAGAACTCTCATATATTGATGAAAACATAATAGGTTTAGATCTGAAATCATGGCACTCGGGCCCTAGTGACAAGCATTAATCATAGCAAAGTCATAGCAACATCTATATCAGAACATAGTGGATACTAGGAATCAAACCCTAACAAAACTAACTCGATTACATGATAAATCTCATCCAACCCATCACCGTCCAGCAAGCCTACGATGGAATTACTCACGCACGGCGGTGGGCATCATGAAAATGGTGATGGAGGAAGGTTGATGATGACGATGGCGACATATTCCCCTCTCCGGAGCCCCGAACGGACTCCAGATCAGCCCTCCCGAGAGGTTTTAGGGCTTCGCGGCGGCTCCGTATCATAAAACATGATGAATCTTTCTCTCCTATTTTGTTCTCTCCGAAACCAAATATATAGAGTTGGAGTTGAGGTCGAAGGAGCTCCAGGGGGCCCACGAGGTTCGGGGAGCGCCCTAGGGGGGCAGGCACGCCCCCCACCTTCATGGACAGGTGGTGGCCCCCCTGGTCTTCATCTTTTGCAAGGATTTTTTATTATTTCCAAATAGACGTTCCGTGAAGTTTCAGGTTATTCCGAGAACTTTTGTTTCTGCACATAAATAACACCATGGCAATTGCGCTGAAAACAACATCAGTCTGGGTTAGTTCCATTCAAATAATGAAAGTTAGAGTCCAAAACAAGGGCAAAAGTGTTTGGAAAAGTAGATACGACGGAGACGTATCAACTCCCCCAAGCTTAAACCTTTGCTTGTCCTCAAGCAATTCAGTTGACAAACTCAAAGTGATAAAGAAAAACTTTTACAAACTCTGTTTGCTCTTGTTGTTGTAAATATGTAAAGCCATCATTCAAGTTTTCAGCAAAGATTATGAACTAACCATATTCAAAATAACACATAGGTCCCATGTTTACTCATATCAATGGCATTATCAACTAGCGAGCAATAATAATAAATCTCGGATGACAACACTTTCTCAAAACAATCATAATATGATATAAAAAGATGGTATCTCGCTAGCTCTTTCTGAGACCGCAAAACATAAATGAGAGCACCTTTAAAGATCAAGGACTGACTAGACATTGTAATTCATGATAAAAGAGATCCAGTCAAGTCATACTCAATGTAAACTAACAGTAATGAATGCAAATGACAGTGGTGCTCTCCAACTGGTGCTTTTTAATAAGAGGATGATGACTCAAGATAAAAGTAAATAGATAGGCCCTTCGCAGAGGGAAGCAGGGATTTGTAGAGGTGCCAGAGCTCGGTTTTGAAATAGAGGTGAATAATATTTTGAGCGGTATACTTTCATTGTCAACATAACAACCAAGAGATGGCAATATCTTCCATGCTATACACATTATAGGAAGTTCCCAAACAGAATGGTAAAGTTTATAGTCCCCTTCCACCAACAAGAATCAATCCATGGCTTGCTTGAAACAACGAGTGCCTCCAACTAACAAGAGTCCCAGGGGGAGTTTTGTTTGCAATTATTTTGATTTAGTTTGCATAAAGCATGGGATTGGGCATCCCGGTGACCAGCCACTTTCTCGTGAGTGAGGAGCGGAGTCAACTCCTCTTGAGAATAACCCACCTAACATGGAAGATACGGACAACCCTAGTTGATACATGAGCTATTCGAGCAATACAAAACAGGATATTTATTTGAAGGTTTAGAGTTTGGAACATACAAATTTACTTGGAACGGCAAGTAGATACCGTATATAGGTAGGTATGGTGGACTCACATGTAATAACTTTGGGGTTTATGGAGTTGGATGCACAAGCAGTATTCCCGCTTAGTACAGGTGAAGGCTAGCAAAAGGCTGGGAAGCGACCAGCTAGAGAGCGACAACAGTCATGAACATGCATTAAAATTAATCAACACCGAATGCAAACATGAGTAGGATATAATCCATCATGAACATAAATATCGTGAAGGCTATGTTGATTTTGTTTCAACTACATGCGTGAACATGTGCCAAGTCAAGTCACTTAAATCATTCAGAGGAGGATACCACCCTGTCATACCACATCAGAACCATTTTAATAGCATGTTGGCACGCAAGGTAAACCATTATAAGCTCCTAGCTAATCAAGCATGGCACAAGAAACTATGATCTCTAGTTGTCATTGCAAACATGTTTATTCATAATAGGCTGAATTAGGAACGATGAACTAATCATATTTACAAAAACAAGGGAGGTCGAGTTCATACCAGCTTTTCTCATGTCACTCAGTCCATCATATATCGTCATAATTGCCTTTCACTTGCACGATCGAATGATGTGAATAATAATAGTAGTGCTCGTGCATTGGGCTAAGCTGGAATCTGCAAGCATTCAATAAACAAGAGAAGACAAGGCAATATGGTCTCTTTTGTTAGATCAACAATAATGCATATAAGAGCCACTTCAACAATTTAATTATGGTCTTCTCCTATCGACCCCAAAGAAAAGAAATAAAACTATTTACACGGGAAAGCTCCCAACAAGCAAAAGAAGAACAAGAAATCTTTTTTCGTTTTCTTTTTTTAATTACTACTACAAGCATGGAAAGTAAACTAATTAAAAGCTACAACTAATTTCTTTTGGTTTTTCTTAAGGTTTATTAAACACACAAGAAGAAAGCATAAAAAGGAAAATAAACTAGCATGGATATTACAATGAAAAAGTATGAGCACCGACATCTAGCAATTAGTGTGTGAACATGAATGTAATGTTGGTGAGAAATACGTACTCCCCCAAGCTTAGGCTTTTGGCCTAAGTTGGTATATGGCCATGGCTGGCCCGGCGGATATCCATAGTAATAGTTGGGGTCGTACAGCGATGCAGTGGCTATTGCCTCCTGAGCTGCAGCGTGGCGACGAGCAACCTCTGCCCTCCTCTCGTACTCATCTGCCTCCTCTCTCGTAATAACATGTCTTCCTTTTGCCTGATAATCAAAGAAGGCAGGAGCAGGGAGAGTAATATGGATGGCACGACGTCTGTAAAATATTAAGCGATACTGGAGAGGTGATTCATTCCTCTCAACAAACTGGTGGTGAACCATAGCATTAAAGTCTAGGAAAGCAGTAGGCAATTCAATATCATCATTACGTATGGTTACACTAAGAAAATCAGCTAAGAAGGTTGCATAAATTCCACCAAAGAAACCTCCATTAAATCTATTAAGATGCAACCTACATGCAACAATGGCTCCCAAATTATAAGATTTATCTCCTAACACAGCACTCCTAAGAATACTGAGGTTAGGGACACACATGTGACATGCCTCATCTTTACCATTAATGCATCTACCTATGAAGAGAGCAAAATAATGTATAGTAGGAGAGTGAATGCTCCCTATGGTAGCTTGTGTTATATCTCTAGATTCCCCCACAGTTATACTAGCAAGAAAATCTCTAAATTCAGATTTGCGAGGTACCCTGACACAACCCCATTGTGGAAGTTTGCAAGCAGTGGTAAAATCCTCTAAGTCCATAGTGTAAGAATTTTCATAAAGATCAAACAGGATAGTTTGAGAATTACGTAAAGATGAAAATTCAAACCTCCTCACAAAGGAAGTAGTGAGATAGCGGTACTGACGGCATTTTTCTTCCTCGAAGCTCACAAGATCAGCGTTACGCAAATATGCGTTGAATTCTTCCTTAATCCCCGCTCGATCCATGAAGTCCTCTGAAGGCCATTCACAGGGTCACACTGGAGCGTCCCTTGGTGGCTCATCATCAGCATCACGCATTGCAAGCCTGGGCTCTTGTTTCCTTGAAGAGCCACCTTGGTACATTTTCCTAAACATATTTCTTCCTCAAGGAACAATCTCCCCAAGCAGTTTTGTGAGAGGTGCTTTGAGCAAGGAAATCGAAAATGGCAGCAAAATGAGCTTGGACTCGGGTTTGAGCTGGATATTCGTGTTTGTGGGAGGAAGAAGGAGTGTGTGGGTGCAGGGATAAGTGGAGGAGGGCCACCATGGGCCCACGAGGCAGGGGTGCGCCCAGGGGGGTAGGGCGCGCCCTCCACCCTCGTGGCCAAGTGGATGCCCCCCTGCTGTGTTCTCGGTGCCAAATAATCTCAAATATTCCAGAAAAAAATCATATTTAAATTTTAGGGCATTTGGAGAACTTTTGTTTTTGGGGTATTTTTATATTGCACGGATAATTCAGATAACAGATAGAAAAATACTATTTTTATTTTATTTAATATAAATAACTGAGAGTAAAAGGAGGGTACAGAGAGTTGTGCCTTCTAGTTTATTCCATCTCATGCTCATCAAAAGGAATCCACTAACAAGGTTGATCAAGTTTTGTTAACGAACTCATTCCGAATAACATGGAACCGGAGAAATTTCAAATAACACTAGTTACCTCAACGGGGATATGCACATCCCCAATAATAAGAATATCATGTTTCTTCTTGATAGTAGGAAGAGGAAATTCAAAACCTCCAAATATAATCGATGGAATTTTTCCAATAGAGTTGATACTATGAACTTGAGGTTGTTTCCTCGGAAAGTGTACCATATGCTTATTACCATTAACATGAAAAGTGACATTGCCTTTAGTGCAATCAATAACAGCCCCTGCAGTATTCAAAAAGGGTCTTCCAAGAATAATAGACATACTATCATCCTCGGGAACACCAAGAATAACAAAGTTTGTTAAAATAGTAACGTTTGCAACTACAACATGCACATCCTCACAAATACCGACAGGTATAGCAGTTGATTTGTCATCCATTTATAAAGATATTTCAGTAGGTGTCAACTTATTCAAATCAAGTCTACGATATAAAGAGAGAGGCATAACACTAACACCGGCTCCAAGATCACATAAAGCAGTTTTAACATAGTTTCTTTTAGTGGAGCATGGTATAGTGGGTACTCCTGGATCTCCTAGTTACTTAGGTATTCCACCTTTAGAAGTATAATTAGCAATCATGGTGGAAATTTCAACTTCCGGTATCTTTCTCTTATTTGTAACAATTTGTTTCATATACTTAGCATAATGATTCATTTTAAGCATATCAGTTAATCGCATACGCAAAAAGATAGGTCTAATCATTTCAGCAAAGCGCTCAAAATCCTCATCATCCTTTTTCTTGGATGGTTTGGGAGGAAAAGGCATGGGTTTCTGAAACCATGGTTCTCTTTCTTTACCATGTTTCCTAGAAACAAAGTCCTTCTTATCATAACATTGATTCTCCGATTGTGGGTTATCAAGATCAACAACAGGTTCAGTTTCTATATCATTATTATTACTAGGTTGAGCATCATCATGAACATTATCATTAACATTATCACTAGTTTCAGGTTCATTATCAGATTGTGTTTCAGCATCAGAAATAGAAATATCATTTGGATTCTCAGGTGTATCAATAACAGGTTCACTAGAAGCATGCAAAGTCCTATCATTTTTCTTTTTCTTCCTTTTAGAAGGACTAGGTGCATCTATATTATTTCTCTGAGAATCTTACTCAATTCTCTTAGGGTGGCCTTCAGGATACAAAGGTTACTGAGTCATTCTACCACCTCTAGTCATAACTCTAACAACATTATCATTTTTCTTACTATTCAATTCATTGAGCAAATCATTTTGAGCTTTAAGTACTTGTTCTACTTCAGCGGTAACCATAGACGCATGTTTACTAATAAGTTTAAGTTCACCTTTGACATTAGCCATATAATCACCCAAGTGTTCAAGCATATTTGAATTGTATTTCAATTGTCTACCAAAATAAGCATTGAAGTCTTTTTGCTTAACCATAAATTTATCAAAATCATCTAAGCAAGGGCTAGCAAACTTAGTAAATGGGATTTCAGCCTTATCATATCTATAGAGAGAATTTACCTTTACTACCTGTGTCGGGTTATCAAGACCATGAGTTTCTTCAATAGGTAATGGATTAAGATCATATGTTTCTTCAACAGGCGGTAAATTAAGACCGTGTATTTCTTCAATAGGAGGTAAATTCTTAACATCTTCAGCTTTAATACCTTTTTATTTCATAGATATCTTTGCCTCTTGCATATCTTCAGGACTGAGAAATAGAACACCTTTCTCCTTCGGAGTTGGTTTAGGAATAGGCTCAGGAAGTGTCCAATTATTTTCATTTGTCAACATATTATTCAATAGAATTTCAGCTTCATCCAGTGTTCTTTTCCTGAAAACAGAACCAGCACAACTATCCAGGTAATCTCTGGAAGCATCGGTTAGTCCATTATAAAAGATATCAAGTATTTCATTTTTCTTAAGAGGATGATCATGCAAAGCATTAAGTAACTTGAGAAGCCTCCCCCAAGCTTGTGGGAGCCTTTCTTCTTCAATTTGCACAAAATTATATATTTCCCTCAAAGCAGCTTGTTTCTTATGAGCAGGGAAATATTTAACAGAGAAGTAATAAATCATATCCTGGGGACTACGCACACAACCGATCAAGAGAATTAAACCATATCTTGGCATCAACCTTTAATGAGAACGGAAATATTTTAAGGATATAAAAGTAATGAGTTCTCTCATCATTAGTGAACAGGGAGGTTATATCATTTATTTAGTAAGATGTGCCACAACAGTTTCAGATTCATAGCCATGAAAAGGATCAGATTCAACCAAAGTAATTATATCAGGATCAACAGAGAATTCATAATCCTTATCGGTAACACAGATAGGTGAAGTAGCAAAAGCAGGGTCAGGTTTCATTCTAGCATTAAGAGATTGCTGCTTCCATTTAGCTAATAACCTCTTAAGTTCGTATCTATCTTTGCAAGCTAAAATAGCTAAAGCAGCTTCTTTTTCAAAAACATAACCCTCACGAATAACAGGTGATTCATATTCATTAGAGGGAGAGTCTTCATCATCACTTTCATCAATATTGTCAGATTCAATATTTTCATTCTCTCAAACCCTAGCAAGTTGTTCATCCAGAAATTCACCAAGTGGCATAGTAGTATCAAGCATAGAAGCAGTTTCATCATAAATATCATGCATAGCAGAAGTGGCATCATCAATAACATGCGTCATATCAGAACGAATAACAGAAGCAGGTTTAGGTATCTCAAGCTTACTCAAAACAGAAGGTGAATCAAGTGCAGAACTAGATGGCAGTTCCTTACCTCTCCCCGTAGTTCATAATCCCAAGTGACTCAAAGAATAGAGCTAGGCTCCCCGGCAATGGCGCCAGAAAATAGTCGTGATAACCCACAAGTATAGGGGATCACAACAGTTTTCGAGGGTAGAGTATTCAACCCAAATTTATTGATTCTACACAAGGGGAGCCAAAGAATATTCTCAAGTATTAGCAGCTGAGTTGTCAATTCAACCACACCTGGAAACTTAATATCTGCAGCAAAGTGTTTAGTAGCAAAGTAATATGATAGTAGTGGTAACGGTAGCAAAAGGTAATGATAGCAAAAGTAATGTTTTTGGTATTTTGTAGTGATGATAGCAATAGCAACGGAAAAGTAAATAAGCGAAGAACACGATGAATCTTTCTCTCCTATTTTTTTCTTTCCGAAACCAAATATATAGAGTTGGAGTTGAGGTCGGAGGAGCTCCAGGGGGCCCACGAGGTAGGGGGGCATGCCCTCACCCTCGTGGACAGGTGGTGGGCTCCCTGGTCTTCATCTGTTGCAAGGATTTTTTTTATTTCCAAGTAGACGTTCTGTGAAGTTTCAGGTCAGTCTGAGAACTTTTGTTTCTGCACATAAATAACACCATGGCAATTTTGCTGAAAACAGCGTCAGTCCAGGTTAGTTCCATTCAAATCATGCAAGTTAGAGTCCAAAACAAGGGCAAAAGTGTTTGGAAAAGTAGATATGACGGAGATGTATCACCTAGCTACTTGGAGAGCCGCGGTGAAGAGAAGGATTGAAAAAGGTGATAGTTATGAGAAGATCAAGGAGACAAATCCTTCGATCAACGAAGCTGACTACCTGGAGTTCAAGATCAAGTGCGAGAGCAACGCAACCGCGGAATCAAGTCAGTGGGGGAAAGATATGCGGGACTTGAACTTAGGGGTCCACAAACTCGGTCCCGGCGGTTACAGAGTGGCAGAACCTGTATGGGACATGGAGGACGCAGAGCGTGCCGAGCAACGCCTACCGCCCCTCATCGATAAATACCATGACAAGCAGACCAGGAACTATGTCAGGGCCCGGTACAAGATTGGCCCGATAACAAAGGAGCTTACCATGGATCCGAAGACCAAGGCGCTTGAGCTTGTTCTGGTAAGGAATACACCCTCGCGTAATTAGCTCCATATGGTTGCATTCTAATTAATGAAGCCAAATTTCTAAATGGTTCATGTTCCTTCCGCAGGAAACTGAAAGCAGTAGTGCGGGTCGTCTCAGAGCTCCCTTGGGACACCACTTTAAATAGGGCGTTGAACATAATGAAACACAAGGATAAGCTCAGTAAGCCAATGTCAGCTGGTCGTGTGGCCGACAAAGGCTTGTCCATGAAATGGTCGGAATACCATTCCGCTGGGCGAAAGGAGAGAAAGACCAGCTCGGAAAGCCAGGAGCGCGAGGTTCAAGAACTCAAGGCACAAGTGGCACGGATCCCAGAGATAGTTGAAGAGCAAGTGCAAGACCAACTAGGAGCGACGATTACCGCCATTATGCCTACCTTGCTTGAGGGGCTGCAGGCGTGGATTGCGGGCTGCCAACAGGGGCCGCCCCCGATTCCCAGCTTCACGGGTAGCAACTCATACAATGCGCCGGCGGCGCCATTGGTGTCTCCGGCGGAGGCAGCGTTAGTGTCTCCGGCATCGGCGCCGTCATTGGAGCTTAATGCACCTGGGTGTGGGAAGAAGATGCCTGCCAGCACATCGGCAGCAAGCGGCCCCTCCGTCACTTGCACGCCCGCCGTTGGCAGTGCCTCGACATTAGCCCAGCTCGACGCCATCATGGTAACTAAGCCTCTTGGCCGATGACTTCATCTCCTTGCCTTTGACTAGGCATCCCTGACGCCCTACATGTTTTCGCAGGGCACCACCGACGTTCCATGCACTCTCCTGCACTTCGTGGACGGCGAGTTGATCGATGTCGCCAAGGCCAGAATCATTCAACCAGGCAACCGCCTATTCCACGGTAATCCGATGCCACCCAACGTGTATAGGGTTCAACTGGTTCGGGTGCTGCAGGGCTGCGACGACTTGTTACCTCCGTATCGACCCCCTAGGGCCGACGAAGATGATGTGATGATGTCGGAGTAATGGGCCACCGGTAGCCTAACCCGAGCCCCTAAACCTTTCAAGACAACGGGACTGGCTGCACCCCTCAAGATGTCAAGATAGATCTCCGCCTTCTGGCGGCCGGTTGGCCGAGCGGCCGACTGGCCGAAGGCGGCCGAGTTCCAGAAGACGACATGACGACAGGCCGACTCCTAGTGAGCGGCCTCTGGAGAGTCCGGCCCCTAGCAGTTGGCCCGTGGCGCCCTCAAAGTCTGCGTCCTCATCAAGGAGACAAGACAGGGTATGGCTACAGTGCAACCCTTCCCCCCGAATCCAGGGCCGGGCGTGGCCACAGTGACCCGTAAAGGCGGAGATCTCCGCACGACGCAGCACTGTTACCTCTCCCCCCAAACATCACCCCTGACAAGCGGCGCCCTGTTCCCACGACAGCCTGTCGGTACAGATTGCACCCGGCGGGCCTTACCAGGCAGTGAGAGCCCTGAAGACGGAGGAAGCCAGGGCAGCCGGACCTAAGGCAAGCCGGCTTCCAGCAGGCGGCTTATCCCTCCCTCGGGCCCTGTGCGCCATCAACCAGATGGGACACGGTGTGGCTACAGTAATCGCCCACCAGGCGGCGGGACTGTAGCCATGCTCCCCCGACCAAGCCTGCGTCATTAGCATCACGACTACAATGATCAGCAGCCGGCAAGACCCGCGAGCGGCGGGAGAGGCCTGTCGGCTCCGTACCAGACCAGTCGGAGGGGCCCACTAGGCGGCGGGCCCCAGCAGCCGGTGACTGGAGACACTAACAGCCGGGTCCTACATCCGGCAGATTACCAATGTACCCTTGGGAGGGGTAGGCCTATATAAACCCCCCAGGGCACCCATGCAAAGGGTTCCAACCTGTTAGAACTAGACTCACACCTCGAGGAGGAGAGAGTGTGCCCGCCTTCTTCCACCTCTAGCAAACAGATCAAGGAGCACCATTGTACCACTAGTGCCTTAGTGATCATGCGGAGACCCCGTAGAGTAGGACTAGGGGTGTTATCTCCTAGGAGAGCCCCCGAACCTGGGTAAAGTGCGCCGCCGTTCGTGTCTACACCTCAACTTGCTTCCAGGCACCGACGACGTTCTACTCGCTCCCACCATGATAAGCCATCCTTTGGTATATGTCACACCCAACCCTAGACATTTGGCACCCACCGTGGGGCGAGGTGGACCTTCTCCCGGAAACCTGCTCTAGACGGGAACCTTGTTCCTTCCCGGCCCTTCCTGCACGGCGCGGAGGTCGCCTGTGCGGCGAGCTGCCTCGCCGATCTTGTTGGCGAGATTCGCCTCTCCGACAAGCCCGCGTCTGATGCAGGCACCGATGGCCCTGAGAGCCGCCTCGTGAGCCTCCTCGATCAGCTCCATGTCGCCAGCGAGCCTGCTACTGATTTGGAGTCGGTTGGCTCCACCGACCCAATGTTGGTTGACTCCGACACGGCATCGCTCAACGCGTTCCCCTCCAACATGGTGGTCTACGATGGACAGCGCAGGCAGCACCGTCACGGAGGTGCTCGTCATCAGCCACAGCGAGCACTCTGGCAGAGGTGTCCAGGACCCGTTGCAGACGGCAATGCAAGACCTAGCCGCGCCTATCCCAGAAGATGCCGACGCCAAGACACTTGAAGCGCGCCGCTTCCAGCTCGTCGAGAGCGCCAACCGACTGGCCAGCATGAGACGCCTTTCGGAGGCCTACCAGCGGGAAATGGACCGTGCCGTCGGCGGCATGCCGGCTCTTGGTGGACCTAGCCGCATTGGCTTGGTCGAGCAGTGCGGCACGACCATCACCGGCATGTTTAGGATAGATCGTCCCGTCTACGCCATGCCTGGGGAGAACATACAAGCTGCCTAGGCGGCAGCAGACGAGTTAGACAAGCTCGAGGGCGCCGAGCGTCGCCACATGACGGAGCGAGTTCAGCAGCTCCTCGATGCGGCTGCTGAGCAGCAAGATGCCGGGTGCCGGACTGAAGCGCCCAACCGGCGAAACGATGATCCGCCTCCTCAACGAGACCAAGGTGCGACATCCCGGACGCCGACTGGTGGCTTCCGCGACAGAAGAGACAAGGAGCCAGCTGCCAGCCGCAGCCGGACTCACATCACCATCAAGCGCGACCAAGGCGGTCGCCCAAGAGTAGTATGGCCGCGAGATGACTGTCCGGCTCCTCCTCCCCGCAGGGAGAGGTGCATTTCCCTGCTGCCTATTGATCACCCATCACTCGGCGATCGCCTTGGCCTCTGTCGGTGTCAAAACCGGCGGATCTCGGGTAGGGGGTCCTGAACTGTGCGTCTAGGCCAGATGGTAACATGAGACAAGGGACACGAAGTTTTACCCAGGTTCGTGCCCTCTTAATGGAGGTAAAACCCTACGTCCTGCTTGATTAATATTGATGATATGGGTAGTACTAGAGTAGATCTACCACGAGATTGGAGAGGCTAAACCCTAGAAGCTAGCCTATGGTATGATTGTTGTTCTGTATGTTGTCCTACGTACTAAAACCCTCCGGTTTATATAGACACCGGAGAGGGTTAGGGTTACACAAAGTCGGTTACAATGGTAGGAGATCTACATATCCGTATCGCCAAGCTTGCCTTCCACGCCAAGGAAAGTCCCTTCCGGACACGGGACGAAGTCTTCAATCTTGTATCTTCATAGTCCAGGAGTCCGGCTGAAGGTATAGTCCGGCCATCCAGACACCCCCTAATCCAGGACTCCCTCAGTAGCCCCCGAACCAGGCTTCAATGACGATGAGTCCGGCGCGCAGATTGTCTTCGGCATTGCAAGGCGGGTTCTCCTCCAAATTCCGTGTACCTGTTGAATAAAGTCCGGTTTCTTGTAAATGTTGCGCTCCTTGGCTTCTACGCCCAATAATGGCCGTCTCCCACGTGTCAAACGAATATGAAAAGTCTGAGTGTTTTTACATCCACACCCCTAGCCGCGTAAATGAGCCGCCCATTTAAGGGGACGAGGATTTAGATCCAAACCACACCTTCTCCCCTTCGCGAGTGTTCATCAGAGCGCATCCGACAAAGGTCCATTCCACCATGGCCAGCCGTCGCAACTCCTCCTTTCGCCCTTCCAGCCCTCAGCCTGGATATTGGGAGAGATGCTCCATCCCGCATAGCGAGCTAGTGACGCTCCAGACCAAGGGATTTCTCCCCCGGCCTATATGGTCCCGGTTCGAGCCGGTCTTGCCATCTATAATGGCGGAGAGCAAGCGGAGAGTGCCCCTAATCCCTCCAAAGGAGAGCGGGTATGCCTTGTCCCTTATTTAATAAGAGGGCTCGGATTTCCAATCCATCCGTTTCTCCGGGGGCTCCTGGAGTTCTATGGCCTCCAGCTACACAATCTTACGCCTGCCTCCGTATTGCATATCGCGGGCTTCGTAGCCCTCTGCGAGCTGTTTTTGGGTGTTGAGGCTCATTTCGGGCTGTGGAAAGAGCTATTCTGCCTTGTGCCCCGTTCTCAGAAGGGGTCAATATATCAAGTGGGCGGAGCCGAAGTGTGGCGCATCGCCGGGACCGGATATCTATCCGGAACCCCAAAGAAGGCGTCCGAGGACTGGCCTTCGGAATGGTTTTACATAGAGGACGTCCCGCTGCCGGATCCTGTCCGGATCGGCCTCCCTGAGTTCGACAGTGCTCCACTAAAGAAGCGCCTAAGTTGGCGTCCACGGAGCCCTCAGAGGGAAAGTGACAAGGACGTCCTTTACCTGATGGGCCGGATAAGATTGTTAGCTCATTCCGGACTGACCATGATCGGGGTCATGGCCGCATGCATCATGCGAGGGGTGCAGCCGCTACAGTATAGAGGCCACCCCATGTGGGACTTCAACGGGGAGGACGACGCCACCCGCTACGGCCGTAAGGGGCCGGATTCGGCTGCGGCTCTAACAAAGACCTTGTCCGCTTTGTACAAGGGAGAAGAGGAGGAATTTCTCCGCGTCGACCCACAGGGTGGATTTTCTATGTACAATCCCCCAAGCTGGGTAAGTGGTCACATTTACTTGCCCATCCGTTTTATATTCCCATTGTTAAATATTCAGTCTAACGACTTCAACGCAGGAACTGCGCCAGGCTGTTAAAGAAATAAACAGCCCTCCTCCACAACCCGAGGACCCAGGACGGTCCCTCGACCCGGCCTCTCAAGAGGATCCGGACTTATCTGTGGAGCTGATTGATGGAGTGTTCCATCAATTGAGCAAGGACAACGCCTTGGTGGCCATTACGGCCGATTACCCAGGGCTAATCCCGGCCTCCCAGGTAACTGAGATCGAAGTCCCAGTACCCCGAATAGGGGTCCGCCCTCTCGTGTTTTCAGTTTCCTGATTACAACCGAGCTTTGCAGGGGAGGTTTTTGAGACGGGAGGCCGAACCTGCGGCGACAAGCCAACGAGGGGCCGCAGGGCCCCGTGGGCAGAAAAGAGGTGCAGTCCGGACCGAGGCGTCAGCGCAAAGGTATGGCGCGCCCCCTTATCCCAGGTGTTATACCTTCAAGGCATATTAACACTCGTGCTCTCTTCAGGACAAAGAGACCTCGCCGGACTATATCCGGAGAGGCTGCCAATCGCGCCTCCACCAGCCAGGCTCCAAAGCCTGGTCCGGAGGCGGAGGCGAACACAAGGCGCGCACCGGACGCTCCTCCGACGGAGGATGTGGACAGGTTGTCTGCCACCAACTCTGAGGTGGAGAGTGCCATGAACCACAGGCGTCGCCGGACAATTCTTCGCGACGCTTGTTTCTCCCAAGAGGCATTAGATGCCTTCAATTCGGGAGATGCGTACCTCCGTGCCGCTCAAAATGGTCTAGCCAGAGCCACGGAGCAATATGTAAAAGACATACGGGTAAGAAAATTTTGGTAATTATATATATATATACCAGTAGCCCCCGAGACTTGAAACAGTTAGAATAACTGATTTAAGGATCATTTGTTATGCAGGTTCTTACAGAAAAGAATTCCCTACTGTCCCAGGAGCTGGAAGAGTGCAAAGCCCAACTTGAGGCCGCACTAGCCGCGGCAGGGGAGCCCAAGGAGACCCCCTCTGGTAATATACACTTCGAAAGATAAGTATTTTGCGAAGCACGGCATGGGTGCGAATCTGACAAATGAAATTGCAGATGGCGCCGGATTGAATCCGGAAAGGCAACACCTCCTACGCCAGCTGAAGGCTGGTGAGAAGGTGCTGACAAAGGTGAGGCGGGAGAAGAACGATCTCCAAGATGCCAACACCAAGCTGGGCGTCGACCTGAAAGATGTTCGTGCCCAGCTGTCAGACTCCGTTAAGGAGAATCAGCGGCTTCGGCGCGGCATATTTAGTAAGTGCTTGAACGAACCTTTGAAAAAAAGTTCGGCGGGGAAGTCGACTAACAGAGTAATGTCTGTAGGTGTGCTAACAGGTCGTCCTGCAGAGGAGATGCCCGGTTCTATGGGTGACCTTCTTCCCGAGCTCTCGCAACTGCTCGAGCGAGTTCGGCAGGCGATGCAAGGCGTCGCCCAGGCCTTGTGGCCATCCATCTCCATGCCCGAAGGTCTTGGAGAGCTTGCGGAGAAGCTAAAGGGAGCACGGCGGCGCTTCCGATTGTGGAAGATATCGGCCTGCCGTCAAGGCGCTAGGGAGGCCTGGGCCATGGTGAAGACGCGGTACACAAAGGCTGACCCCAACCACATGGCCGAGGTCGGTCCTGTGGGGCCCGATGGGAAGGAGATCCCTGTAAGCTTAGTATACGGCCAAGTAGAATTGGCCGCAAAGTATTCCCAGCAGGACTGTAAATTAGACAGCCTGTTAGATGGTATTGAAGAGGAATACAATCAGTCAGAATGACTATGTAATTTAATTGACATTTATAATGCCTTCTAGCCGGATTGTAGATCGTTTGTCATGGCCGACCTTTTCGCTTCAGCCTCGGGACCTGACGGTCCGGAGTGTGTCCGAATTCCCATGCGGTTATATAAGAACCGGGGAATGCATGGAGACCAGGCGTAGGGGTCATTAGTGCGTGAACAGACAAGTGCCCGACTAGTTATGTTATATTACATGGTTAGTAAGAAACATCTTCCAGGGAGAATAGTTCCGTTAGGGGTTCCTTTCCCTGGGAGGCATGCCCTAAAGTGCATGCCCATTCTGCGAAAAAGACGCAGGAAAAAGCATCTGGGGGCGCATAAATAAATAAGTGAAAAGATCATCTTTTAGGTCACCGACCGAATATTCCCTTAAGAACGCTAGCTTTCGGCTTCACCCAGTCTGAGGTACACATCCGGCTGATCCGGCAGTAACAATCGCAGAGGTGCTCCCTTTACCGCCTAGCCGAATAATCGGGAACGTAGGGGTAAGCACAGGAGCCAGGCAACCCAGCTTGGCCAAAACTTAAGTCATATCGATGCATATAATGGTGAAATAAAAGGTACATGCGGAAGTGTAACACATGTGTTGGGCATGAAGCCCGTATAAATAAGCTTCTGTTAAAAGAAGCCCCCAGGTTTAATGAGTGCGAATAGCACGTCATTTGATGAGCCTTTAAAGGCTATAAGAGAAAGGAAGGGGAGAAGGAGAGAAATGTAAGACAGACAGTATATAAAAAATGGACAGAGGAAGGAGACGAACACAGAGTCCGGCGCTAGGCATAGAATCTTCGGAGACGGGCTGCGTTCCATGGGTTCGGCTCGAGTCGGTTATCCGATGCATCTCGCAGGCGGTACGCTCCACCAGTCAGGACTTGGTCAATTATGAAGGGACCTTCCCACTTGGGCTTGAGTTTGTCCTTTTTCTTGTCCGGCAGGCGTAGAACTAATTCGCCAACGTTGTAATTTTTGGCCCGTACTTCTCTGCTTTGGTATCTTCGAGCCTGCTGTTGATAGAATGCGGAACGGGCTTTTGCCACGTCACGCTCCTCCTCCAATGCGTCCAAACTGTCCTGCCGATCGAGCTCGGCTTCTCTTTCTTCGTACATGCGCACTCGAGGTGAGTCATGAATTATGTCGCAAGGCAAAACTGCCTCTGCGCCGTACACCATAAAGAATGGTGTGTATCCGGTGGTGCGATTCGGCGTGGTCCGCAGCCCCCAGAGTACGGAGTCGAGCTCCTCTACCCAGTGCGTGTTAGATTCCTTGAGGGACCGCACTAATCTGGGTTTGATGCCGCTCATGATAAGACCATTTGCACGTTCGACCTGGCCGTTAGTTTGTGGGTGATAGACGGAAGCATAATCGAGCTTGATGCCCATGTTTTTGCACCAGAGTTTTACCTCGTCGGCCGTAAAGTTCGTGCCGTTATCAGTGATGATGCTGTGGGGGACGCCGTAACGGTGTACAACCCCGGATATAAAGTCTATCACCGGTCCGGATTCGGCCGTCTTAACAGGCTTGGCTTCTATCCATTTGGTGAACTTATCCACCATGACCAGTAAGTATTTTTGCTTGTGGGTTCCGCCTTTAAGGGGTCCAACCATGTCAAGCCCCCAGACCGCGAAGGGCCAAGTGATGGGGATAGTTTGGAGGGCGGTGGGTGGCATATGGCTTTGGTTTGCAAAGAGCTGGCAACCGACGCATCGTTGGACTAAGTCCTGGGCGTCTGCCCGGGCCGTCGGCCAATAAAAGCCTGTACGGAAGGCCTTGCTTACAAGGGACCGAGCTGCAGCGTGATGACCGCCGAGTCCGGCATGAATTTCAGCCAGGAGGTTCCGCCCTTCCTCTTCGGAGATGCACCTTTGAAGGACTCCGGTAGTGCTTTTCTTATAAAGCTCTCCCTCGTGGACTTTGTAGGCTTTGGATCGCCGCACTATGCAGCGTGCCTCATTTTGGTCCTCGGGGAGTTCCTGCCTAGTAAGGTAGGCGAGGAATGGTTCTGTCCACGGGGCGATGACGGCCATTATTACGTGGGCTGAAGGTGTTATTTCATTGGCAGAGCCTCCGATTGTGTCAGAATGTTCGGTGTCGGGCAGTGCGGTTGGGTCCGGGCTGTTATTGTTCGGCTCCCCTTCCCATACTACGGATGGCTTGAACAGCCTTTCCAAGAAGATGTTGGGGGGACTACATCGCGTTTTGCGCCGATGCGTGCCAGGACATCTGCCGCCTGATTATTTTCCCGGGCTATATGGTGAAATTCAAGCCCTTCGAACCGAGCTGACATTTTTAGGACGGCGTTGCGGTAAGCTGCCATTTTTGGATCCTTGGCATCGAAGTCTCCATTTATTTGGGATATTGCGAGGTTCGAGTCCCCGCGCACCTCTAGGCGTTGAATGCCCATGGATACTGCCATCCGGAGACCATGTAAAAGGGCCTCATATTCGGCTGCATTGTTGGAGTCTGTGTACATAATCTGGAGTACGTATTGAACTGTGTCTCCTGTGGGGGACGTCAAAACGACGCCAGCCCCTAGTCCGGCCAACATCTTGGAGCCGTCGAAATGCATGATCCAATTTGAATATGTGCCGTACTCTTTAGGGAGTTCGGCCTCCGTCCATTCTGCGACGAAGTCGGCCAAAACTTGCGACTTGATGGCTCGCCGTGGCTTATAAGTTATGTCGAACGGGAGGAGCTCAATGGCCCATTTTGCAATCCGGCCCGTTGCGTCACGGTTGTTTATAATATCGTTAAGTGGTACTTCCGAGGCTACTGTTATTGAACACTCTTGAAAGTAGTGTCGTAGCTTCCGGGATGCCATGAATACCGCGTAAGCAATCTTTTGATAATGCGGGTACCGTGATTTGCACGGAGTGAGGACAGTGGACACATAATAGACCGGCTTTTGAAGGGGGAATTTGTGTCCGTCCGTTTCTCGTTCGACGACGAGCACTGCGCTTACAACCTGATGTGTTGCTGCAATGTACAATAGCATTGGTTCGCCAATGTTTGGCGCGGCCAGGACTGGGTTTGTTGCCAATATGGCTTTTATTTCGTCGAGTCCGGCCGTGGCTGCATCCGTCCATTCGAAGTGTTCGGTGCGCCGAAGGAGGCGGTAAAGGGGTAGGGCCTTTTCTCCCAAGCGGGAGATAAAGCGGCTTAGAGCCGCCACGCATCCGGTTAACTTTTGTATTTGTTTGAGGTCCTTTGGGATATCCAATTGTGACAGAGCTCGGATCTTGGCTGGATTTGCTTCAATTCCTCTACCGGATACAATGAAGCCCAAGAGCTTTCCGGCTGGAACGCCGAAAACGCATTTTTCCGGGTTGAGCTTGATGTCGTATGTTCGGAGGTTATCAAATGTGAGCCTCAAGTCGTCTACTAGAGATTCGACATGTCTTGTTTTGACGACCACATCATCTACATATGCCTCCACTGTTTTGCCGATCTGGTTTGCCAGACATGTCTGAATCATGCGCTGATATGTTGCGCCGGCGTTTTTGAGCCCGAAGGGCATTGTGTTGAAGCAGAATGGGCCGTATGGTGTGATAAATGCCGTTGCGGCTTGGTCTGATTCTGCCATCTTGATTTGATGGTAGCCGGAATATGCATCGAGGAAACACAACGAATCGTGTCCTGCGGTAGCGTCGATAATTTGATCGATGCGGGGGAGGGGGAAGGGATCCTTTGGGCAAGCCTTGTTAAGGTCTTTAAAATCAACGCACAGGCGCCAGGATTTGTCCTTCTTTGGTACCATCACCAGGTTTGCTAGCCAGTCCGGATGTTTTATATCTCTGATGAATCCGGCCTCCAATAGCTTTGCTAGCTCCTCTCCCATGGCCTGTCTCTTAGGTTCGGAAAAACGCCGAAGAGCTTGTTTGACAGGTTTGAATCCTTTTAGGATATTTAAGCTGTGCTCGGCCAGCCTGCGTGGGATTCCTGGCATGTCTGAAGGGTGCCAGGCGAAAATGTCCCAGTTCTCTCGTAGGAACTCTCGCAGTGCGGCGTCTACATCAGGGTTTAACTGTGCCCCGATGGAAGCTGTTTTATTGGGGTCCGTTGGATGGACCTGGAATTTGACTATTTCGTCCGCCGGTTTAAAGGAGGTGGACTTGGATCTTTTGTCGAGTACCACATCGTCCCTATTCACCATGGAGCGCAGCGCAGTCAGTTCCTCAGCCGCTAGGGCTTCGGATAGTGCCTCGAGGGCCAGTGCGGCTGTCTTGTTTTCGGCGCGGAGTGCTATGTCCGGATCACTAGCGAGAGTGATGATCCCGTTAGGCCCGGGCATCTTGAGCTTCATGTACCCGTAATGGGGTATTGCTTGGAAGATTGTAAACGCTTCCCGCCCTAGCAGAGCGTGATAACCGCTGCTGAACGGAGCCACATGGAACGTGACCTCTTCGGACCTGTAATTATCCGGCGTGCCGAACACCACATCTAGTGTGATTTTTCCTGTACAGCGCGCTTCCCGACTGGGGATTATTCCTCTAAAGGTTGTGCTGCTTCGCTCAATGCGGTTCCAGTCTATTTCCATTTTTTGAAGGGTTTCCTCATAAATGAGGTTCAATCCGCTGCCGCCGTCCATGAGTACCTTGGTAAGACGAAAGCCGTCCACTATTGGACTGAGGACCAATGCGGCTGGTGCTCGGGCTGTTCGGAATTTAGGTTCATCACTGGCGTTAAAGGTAATAGCCGTGTCACTCCATGGGTTTATTGTTGCTACTTGGTAGACTTCGGCAAGGCTGTGGAGTGTCCTTTTTCGCATGTTATTTGATGCGGAAGTCTCGAAGACTGTTAATACCGTATTGGTGTCTCTGGGGTGGCTTTCTGTGGCCTCCGGAATTAGGAGATCTTCGCCAATTTTGGCCACCTGCCGGAGTATCCAACATGCTCCAAGGCTGTGAGTTGGTGTGGCGTCCTCTGTACTGTGAATTTTACAGGGTCCATTAAGCCATCCTTCCAGTACGGTTCCATGCCCTGTAGAGGGTTTTTGCTTTTTGGTGTTTGACCCGGGTGTCTGGCGATGATGCACCCTTTTATTTCGGACTGGGTTTGTATTCACGGCCGGATCGTCCCAAAATTTTATTTTGGTTTTCCAGGCGCTTTCCATCGCACAGTACTTTCGTACAATGGACGCCAAGTCAGCGAAGCGTGTAATATCACGGCGACTTATGGCGTTGCGGATTCCCTTGTCCGTGCAATTATTGCAGAAGATTGAGATTGCGTCTTCCTCACGGCAGTCCCTTATCCTGTTCCTAACCAGGAGGAATCTGGCCCAGTAATGATGTATTGTTTCTTCGGGCTCTTGCCTGATTTGGGATAGATCGCTTATGTTCGGGTGGGTGGGTGGAATTAAATCCTAAGCCTCACCCCATCGGAGGCTCAGAGGCCGAGGAATTTCCGAACTTGAAAATTTGGATTCCTGGATGTTGTCCAATGAATCCAGCCCATCGCCTGACTCTAAGATCAGGTCTTGAGTGATATCCTCCCCTCCGCGGGTATCTGGCTTGGAGGGATCGGGAATCCGGACGTATCTAGTCCTTAAGATAGATGAGGGGTCGCCGCACTGTCCCTCTACCACGGCAACGTGATGGGTGACTTGGGGAGAGTTAATCTCTCTTAGATCAGGCTTAGGCCCAATCTGGTCGTAATCCGTAGCGACTCCCAGGGCGGCAATGCGATCCAAGACCTCGTTTATGGAGGAGAGCTCCATTGGATCTAACTGCTCGGCGAGTTCCGAGCTGACATGAAGATTGTTTTAGATGGCTCGAGAGGTCATCGTCGGCGCAAAAGCCGAATAGGCGGTCATAAGAAAACCACCTAGCCAGAGGGTTTGGCCAACAGCCAAAGCTCCCTTAGCAACGGTGCCGTCTTTAAAGACGGGGAGAGGCATCCTTCCTGATGGCGACGACACAGAGGAACTCTCAATGAAAGCACCAATGTAGGTGTCAAAACCGGCGGATCTCGGGTAGGGGGTCCCGAACTGTGCGTCTAGGCCAGATGGTAACAGGAGACAAGGGACACAAAGTTTTACCCAGGTTCGGGCCCTCTTAATGGAGGTAAAACCCTATGTCCTGCTTGATTAATATTGATGATATGGGTAGTACTAGAGTAGATCTACCACAAGATCGGAGAGGCTAAACCCTAGAAGCTAGCCTATGGTATGATTGTTGTTCTGTATGTTGTCCTACGGACTAAAACCCTCCGGTTTATATAGACACTAGAGAGGGTTAGGGTTACACAGTCGGTTACAATGGTCGAAGATCTACATATCCGTATCGCCAAGCTTGCCTTCCACGCCAAGGAAAGTCCCTTCCGGACACGGGACGAAGTCTTCAATCTTGTATCTTCATAGTCCAGGAGTCCGGCTGAAGGTATAGTCCGGCCATCTGGACACCCCCTAATCCAGGACTCCCTCAGCCGCCGAGAAGGAATCGGAGAAAACGATGCCCGCCACCGAATCGATCGCCTCAATCGATCCCTGGCGCTAGAAGAGGAACATGAGCTTGGTCCGCCTTGTTTTGGCCCCGACATCCGAGACGAGCCCTTCCCCAAAGGATTCACTCTCCCGAGAGACACACCCAAGTACACCGGCTCCGTAAAGCCGAAGGACTGGCTCGTTGACTACTCCACAGCCGTCAGCATCGCCAACGGCAATAAGCGCGTTGCCGTGAAGTACGTCCCGCTCATGCTCCAGGGCATGGCCCGGACGTGGTTGAACAGCTTGAAGCCCCGCAGTATCAACAACTGGGTTGATTTCACCGACGCATTCATCCGCAACTTCACCAGCACGTACAAGCGGCCGCCCAAGCCCTGCCAACTCTCCTTATGCGTCCAAGGCCCCAACGAGTTGACTCGCAACTATCTTATGCGCTAGGCCGAGTTGCCCAACTCGTGCGAGGGTGTGCATGAGGTGCAGTCCATTGAGTACTTCACTGCCGGGTGCCGAGAGGGCACCCTCCTCAAGCCCAAGCTTCTCTGCGATGAGCCGACGACCCTCGACGAACTGCTAATCATAGTAGACAAGTACGCCTCGGCCGACTCCTCCATGAAGGCGGAGATTCAAGTCAACGTATCGGGCAAGGTGGGCCCTCAAGCTCCTCGGACCCCGACTGGTGACTCCAGTCGGCGACAGCAACCGAACAACAACAAGCGCAAGGACACCCAGCCGGTTTCCATGAGCCGGTAGGTGGCGACAGTTGAAGATCAGTAGCCAGAAGGGCCGCCTCCTCCCAAGCGCCAGAAGGGCGGCAAGCCCAACTAGCTGCCCGCTTTCTCGTACGAGCAGACTCTTGATGCACCTTGCAAGTTCCATAGCGGTGCGAAGCCGTCCAATCACACTACTCGAAAGTGCCACTGGCTCACCAGGATCGCCAAGGGCGACAGACTCCAGCCTCCCCCGCTAGTCGGCCTGCCGCCTCCTCCTCCTAAGCAGCCGGCGGCCCGACCAGTCGGTGCCATACAAGATGATTATCCTGAGGAGCATGTGGCCTATGTCGTGTTCACCGGCGTGGCCGACGACAGGCGCAACAGCTAGAAGTGAATGCTGTAGCATCAGAGACCCCCGAGTTCATGCATTGGTCGGAGAAGCCCATCAGCTGGAGCAGAGCTGACCACCCGGAGGTAATGCCAAACCCTGACTCTTATGCCTTGGTGTTGGATGAAACGTTTGGCACAGAAAGGCGAGCTGCTCGCTTCTCCCGAGTCCTGATAGATGGCGGCAGCAGCATCAACATTCTGTACAAAGATACCATGGAGAAGTTGGGGTTCAAGCAGAGACATCTTCAGCCCAGCCGGACTGTTTTTTATGGCATAGTTCCTGGCCTTTCCTGCTAACCAGTCGACAAGACTCAGATAGATGTCCTCTTTGGGGACAAAATTCATTCCGGCCGAGAGCCAGTCTGGTTTGAAGTGGTGGACCTTGAGAGCCCTTATCATGCATTACTTGGCCGGCCTGCCCTGGCCATGTTCATGGCAGTTCCCCACTATGTTTACCTAAAGATGAAGATGCCGAGCTCCAAGGGGATCCTGACCATAGCAGGAGGCTACAAGAAGTCGTCCGCCAGCGCTGCAGAGAGGAGTCGGTTGGCCGAGTCCCTCATGATCGCAGCGGAGAAGCGGTCCTTGACCGAGTTGTGGCATGGCAGGCAAGCAGCCAGAAATGTCACCCAACCCCAAGGAGTCGGAAGCCGAGGGCTCATTCAAGCCAGCCAAAGAAACAAAGAAGATACCCTTGGACCCGGAGCACCCAGAGAGGTACGCTGTCATAGGTGCAAACCTTGATAGTAAATAGGAAGGCGAGCTTGTCGATTTCCTCCGTGAGAATCAGGACATCTTCGCATGGTCCCCCAAGGACATGCCGGGTGTTCCGACGTATTTCACCGAGCACAAGCTGCACGTTCGACCCGATGCCAAGCCAGTCCGGCAGCCCTTGCGCCGCCTGTTAGAAGAGAAAATAATAGTTGTTGGAGAAGAGATAGCCCGGCTTCTGGCAGCCTGCTTCGTCATGGAGGTGTTCTTTCCGGAGTGGTTAGCCAACCCGGTCCTAGTGCTGACGAAGAACAAGCAGTTGCGCATGTGTATTGATTATACCAGCCTCAACAAAGCATGCCCCAAAGACCCATTTGCTCTGCCAAGAATCGACCAAGTGATTGACTCTACAACCAGATGCGAGTTGTTGAGGTTTTTGGATGCATACTCCGGGTATCACTAGATCAAGCTGAACCCGGCCGACAGGCTGAAGACCGCCTTCATCACGCCATTCGGAACCTTTTGTTACCTGACCATGACGTTCGGCTTGAGAAATGACGTGCCATGTTTCAGTGTTGCATGCAGAAGTGTCTCCTCAAGCAACTCGGCAGAAATGCCCACGTCTATGTGGATGATGTGGTGGTGAAGACGGAAAAACGGGGAACGCTACTAGAAGACCTTAAGGAGACCTTTGACAACTTGTGCCAATTTTAGATCAAGCTCAACCAAGAGAAATGCGTCTTTGGAGTACCGGCCGGCCAACTTCTTGGTTTTTTGGTCTCAGAACACGGCATAGAGTGCAACCCTGTGAAGATCAAGGCCATCAAGAGGATGGAAGTACACACCCGACTACTGGACGTGCAAAAGTTTACCGGCTGATTGGCATCCATCAGCCATTTCATCAGTCGGCTGGGTGAGAAGGCTCTTCCCCTGTACCAGCTCATGAAGAAGACCACTTTTTTCTAGTGGAACGACAAGCCGGATGAAGCTTTTCTTCAGCTCAAAAATATGTTGACCACTCCGCCTGTCGTGGTGGCCCCGACTCCCTAGGAGCCCATGCTCCTCTACATCGCCCCTACCAGCCGGGTGGTTGATACGTCTCCAACGTATCTACTTTTCCAAACACTTTTTCCCTTATTTTGGACTCTAACTTGCATGATTTGAATGGAACTAACCCGGACTGACGTTGTTTTCAGCAGAATTACCATGGTGTTATTTATGTGTAGGAGCAAACGTTCTTGGAATGACCTGAAACTTCACGGAGCCACTTTTCAGAAAATAAGAAAAATACCTGCCAAAGATGAAGGCCAGGGGGCCCACCACCTTGCCACGAGGGTGGGGGGCGTGCCTGCCCCCCTAGGGCGCCCCCTCCTCGTGGGCCCCCTGGAGCCTCTCCGACTCCAACTCCAACTCTATATATTGTGTTTCGGAGAGAAAAAATCAGAGAGAAGAATTCATCGCGTTTTACGATACGGAGCCGCCGCCAAGCCCTAAAACCTCTCGGGAGGGCTGATCTGGAGTCCGTTCGGGGCTCCGGAGAGGGGAATCCGTCGCCATCGTCATCATCAACCATCCTCCATCACCAATTTCATGATGCTCACCGCCGTGCGTGAGTAATTCCATCGTAGGCTTGCTGGACGGTGATGGGTTGGATGAGATCTATCATGTAATCGAGTTAGTTTTGTTAGGGTTTGATCCCTAGTATCCACTATGTTCTGAGATTGATGTTGCTATGACTTTGCTATGCTTAATGCTTGTCACTAGGGCCCGAGTGCCATGATTTCAGATCTGAACCTATTATGTTTTCATCAATATATGAGTGTTCTTCATCCTATCTTGCAAGTCTATAGTCACCTATTATGTGTTATGATCCGTTAACCCCGAAGTGACAATAATCGAGATACTTACCGGTGATGACCGTAGTTTGAGGAGTTCATGTATTCACTATGTGTTAATGCTTTGTTCCGGTTCTCTATTAAAAGGAGGCCTTAATATCCCTTAGTTTCCGTATGGACCCCGCTGCCACGGGAGGGTAGGACAAATGATGTCATCCAAGTTCTCTTCCATAAGCACGTATGACTATATTCGGAATACATGCTACATTACATCAATGAACTGGAGCTAGTTCTGTGTCACCCTAAGTTATGGCTATTACATGATGAACCGCATCCGGCATAATTGTCCATCACTGATCCATTGCCTACGAGCTTTCCATATATTGTTCTTCGCTTATTTACTTTCCTGTTGCTATTGCTATCATCACTACAAAATACCAAAAACATTGCTTTTACTACCATTACCTTTTGCTACCGTTACCTACTATCATATTACTTTGCTACTAAACACTTTGCTGCAGATATTAAGTTTCCAGGTGTGGTTGAATTGACAACTCAGCTGCTAATACTTGAGAATATTCTTTGGCTCCCCTTGTGTCGAATCAATAAATTTGGGTTGAATACTCTACCCTCGAAAACTGTTGCGATCCCCTATACTTGTGGGTTATCAAGACTATTTTCTGGCGCCGTTGCCGGGAGCATAGCTCTATTCTTTGAGTCACTTGGGATTTATATCTGCTTATCATTATGAAGAACTTGAGAGATCCAAAAACCAAGATTTATCCCTCAACTACGAGGGGAGGTAAGGAACTGCCATCTAGCTCTGCACTTGATTCACCTTCTGTTATGAGTAAGTTTGCGACACCTACACCTGCTTCTGCTATTCGTTCTGATATGTCGCATGTTATTGATGATGCCACTTCTGCTATGCATGATACTTATGATGAAACTACTTCTATGCCTGATACTACTGTGCCACTTGGTGAATTTCTTGATGAACAACTTGCTAGGGCTAGAGAGAATTGAAAATACTGAATCTTATGATACCGATGAAAGTGATGATGAAGAATCACTTGTTATTCCTGAAGGGTTATGTTTTGATCAAGGAGCTTCTTTAGCTATTTTAGCTTGCAAAGATAGATACGAACTCAAAGAGTTATTAGCTAAATGGAGTAAGCAATCTTTAAATGCTAGAATGAAACCTGACCCTGCTTTTGCTACTTCACCTATCTTTGTTACTGATAAGGATTATGAATTCTGTGTTGATCCTGATATAATTACTTTGCTTGAATCAGATCCTTTTCATGGTTATGAAACTGAAACTGTTGTGGCACATCTTACTAAATTAAATGATATAGCCACCCTGTTTACTAAAGATGAGAGAACTTGTTACTTTTACATCCTTAAAATATTTCCGTTCTCATTAAAGGGTGATGCTAAGATATGGTTTAATTCTCTTGATCCTGGTTGTGTGCGTAGTCCCCAGGATATGATATATTACTTCTCTGCTAAATATTTCCCCGCTCATAAGAAACAAGCTGCTTTAAGGGATATATATAATTTTGTGCAAATTGAAGAAGAGAGTCTCCCACAAGCTTGTGGGAGGCTTCTCCAATTACTTAATGCTTTGCCTGATCATTCTCTTAAGAAAAATGAAATACTTGATATCTTTTATAATGGACTAACCGATGCCTCCAGAGATTACCTGGATAGTTGTGCTGGTTTTGTTTTCAGGGAAAGAACACCGGATGAAGCTGAAATTCTATTGAATAATATGTTGACAAATGAAAATAATTGGACACCTCCGGAGCCAATTCCCGAGCCTATTCCTAAACCAACTCTGAAGAAGAGGGGTATTCTATTTCTCAGTCCTGAAGATATGCAAGAGGCAAAGAAATCTATGAAAGAAAAAGGTATTAAAGCTGAATATGTTAAGAATTTACCTTCTATTGAAGAAGTACATGGTCTTAATTTACCGCCTGTTGAAGAGACATATAATCCAAATCCTTCTGCCATTGAAGAAACTCATGGTCTTGATAACCCGACACAGGTAGTAAAGGTAAATTCTCTCTATAGATATGATAATGCTGAAATCCCATTTACTAAATTTTCTAGCCCATGCTTAGATGAGTTTGATAAATTTATGGCTAATCAAGAAGACTTTAATACTTATTTTGGTAGACAATTGAAACACAATTCAAATATGCTTGAACACTTGGGTGATTATATGTCTAATGTTAAAGGTGAACTTAAACTTATTAGTAAACATGCTTCTATGGTTACCACTCAAGTAGAACAAGTACTTAAAGCTCAAAATGATTTGCTCAATGAATTGAATAGTAAGAATAATGATATGCTGTTAGAGTGCTGACTAGAAGGTGGTAGAATGACTCAGGAACCTTTGTATCCTGAAGGCCATCCTAAGAGAATTGAGCAAGATTCTCAGAGAAATAATATAGATGCACCTAGTCCTTCTAAAAGGAAGAAAAAGAAAAATGATAGGACTTTGCATGCTTCTAGTGAACCTATTGTTGAAACACCTGAGAATCCAAATGATATTTCTATTTCTGATGCTGAAACTCAATCTGGTAATGAACATGAAACTAGTGATAATGTTAATGATAATGTTCATGATGATGCTCAACCTAGTAATGATAATGATATAGAAATTGAACCTGCTGTTGATCTTGATAACCCACAATCAAAGAATCAACGTTATGATAAAAAGACTTTGTTGCTAGGAAACATGGTAAAGAAAGAGAGCCTTGGGTTCAGAAACCCATGCCTTTTCCTCCCAAACCATCCAAGAAAAAGGATGATGAGGATTTTGAGCGCTTTGCTGAAATGATTAGACCTATCTTTTTGCGTATGCGATTAACTGATATGCTCAAAACCAATCCTTATGCTAAGTACATGAAAGATATTATTGCAAATAAAAGAAAGATACCGGAAGCTGAAAATTCCACCATGCTTGCTAATTATAATTTTAAGGGTGGAATACCAAAGAAACTTGGAGATCCACGGAGTACCCACTATACCATGCTCCATTAAAAGAAACTATGTTAAAACTGCTTTATGTGATCTTGGAGCCGGTGTTAGTGTTATGCCTCTCTCTTTATATCGTAGACTTGATTTAAATAAGCTGACACCTGCTAAAATATCTTTGCAAATGGTTGATAAATCAACTGCTCTACCTGTCCGTATTTGTGAGGATGTGCCTGTTGTAGTTGCAAACATTACTATTTTAACGGACTTTGTTATTCTTGATATTCTCGAGGACGATAGTATGTCTATTATTCTTGGAAGACCCCTTTTGCATACTGCAGGGGCTGTTATTGATTGCACTAAAGGCAATGCCACTTTTCATGTTAATGGTAATGAGCATACGGTACACTTTCCGAGGAAACAACCTCAAGTTCATAGTATCAACTCTATTGGAAAAATTCCATCGATTATATTTGGAGGTTTTGAATTTCCTCTTCCTACTATCAAGAAGAAATATGATATTCTCATTATTGGGGATGTGCATATCCCCGTTGAGGTAACATAGTGTTATTCGAAATTTTTCCGGTTCCATGTTATTCGGAATGAGTTCGTTAACAAGACTTGATCAACCTTGTTATTGGATTCCTTTTGATGATCATGAGATGGATGAAACTAGAAGGCACAACTTTCTGTACCCCACTTCTACTTTCTGTTATTTATATTAAATAAAGTAAAAATAAATATTTTATGTCTGTTATCTGATTATCCGTGCAATATAAAAATACCTCGAAAATAAAAGTTCTCCAAATGCCCTGCAATTTAAATATGTTTTTTCTAGAATATTTGAGGATTTATGGAACAGAGAACACACAAGGGGGGTCAACCACCGTGCCACGAGGGTGGAGGGTGCGCCCCCTGCCTCGTGGGCCCACGGTGGCCCTCCTCCACTTATTCCTGCACCCACACACTTCATCTTCCTCCCACAAACACGAATATCCAGCTCAAGCACGAGTTCAAGCTCATCTTGCTGCCATTTTCTATCTCCTTGCTCAAAGCACCTCTCACAAAACTGCTTGGGGAGATTGTTCCTTGGTATGTGACTCCTCCCTTGGTCCAATTAGTTTTTGTTATAGTGCTTTATTCATTGAAAATTTGTGTTGCTTAGGTGACCCTGTTCTTGAGCTTGCATGTCAAATTTATATGGTCAAAAGTAGTTTTGATGCATGATATAGGCCCTAGGCACTTGTAGATGTAGTTGCTATCAATATTATTGAGTTTGGTTTACTTTTATTTTGAAGTTACTAAAATTTCAGAGGAAGAAATATGCTTAGGAAAATGTTCCAAGGTGGTTCCTCAAGGAAGCAAGGACCCAGGCTTGCAATTTGTGATGCTGATGAAGAGCCACCAAGAGACGCTCCAGTGAGTCCTTGTGAATGGCCTTGTGAGAACTTTATGGATCGAGTGGGAATTAAGGAAGAATTTAACGCATATTTGCGTAACGCTGATCTTGTGAGCTTCAAGGAAGAGAAGTGCAGCCAGTATCACTATCTCACCAGTACATTTCTGAGGAGGTTTGAATTTTCAACTTCATGTAATTCTCCAACTGTCTTGTTTGATCTTTATGATAAATCTTACACTATGGACTTAGAGGATTTTACCACTGCTTGCAAACTTCCACAATGGGGTAGTATAAGGGATCCTCGCAAATCTGAATTTAGAGATTTTCTTGCTAGAATAACTGTGGGAGAATCTAGAGATATTACACAAGCTACCATAGGGAGCATTCACTTTCCTGCTATACATTATTTTGCTCTCTTCATAGCTAGATGTATTAATGGTAAAGATGAGGCATGTCACATGTGTGTCCCTGATCTTAGTATTCTTAGGAGTGCTATGTTAGGAGACAAATCATATAATTTGGGAGCCATTGTTGCACGTAGGTTGCATCTTAATAGACTTAATGGAGATTTATTTGGTGGAATTTATGCAACCCGCATAGCTAACTTTCTTGGTATAGCCATACGAGAAGATGATATCGAATTACCTCCTGCTTATCTAGATTTTAATGCTATGGTTCACCACCAGTTTGTCGAGAGGAACGAATCACCTCTCCAGTATCAACTAATCTTTGATAGACACCGTGCTGTCCGTATTACTCTCCATGCTCCTGCATTCTTTGATTATCAGGCAAGAGGAGGATATTCTATTACCAGAGAGGAGGCAGATGAGTACGAGAGGAGAGAGGAGGCCGCTCGTCGCCACGCTGCAGATTAGCAGGCGATAGCCACTGCATCGCAGTACAACCCCACCTACTATTATGGATATCCGCCAGGCCAGCCGTGGCCATAGACCAACTTAGGCCAAAAGCCTAAGCTTGGGGGAGTACGTATTTCCCACCGACATTACATTTATGTTCACACACTCATTGCTAGATGTCAGTGCTCATACTTTTTCATTGTATCGTCCAAGCTAGTTTATTTTCCTTTTTATGATTTCTTCTTGTGTGTTTATAAACCTTAAGAAAAACCAAAAAAATTAGTTGTAGCTTTTAATCAGTTTAATTTCCATGCTTGTAGTAGTAATTAAAAAGAAAACCCAAAAAGATTTCCTGTTCTCTTTTTGCTTGTTGGGAGCTTTCCCGTGTAGATAGTTTTATTTCTTTTCTTTTCTTTGGGGGTCGATAGGAGAAGACCATAATTAAATTGTTCAAGTGGCTCTTATATGCATTATTTTTATCTGACAAAAGAGCCCATATTGTCTTGTCTTCTCCTGTTTATTGAATGCCTACAGATTCCAGCTTAGTCCAATGCACGTGCACTATTATTAATATTCACATCATTCGGTCATGCATGTGAAAGGCAATTATGATGATATATGATGGACTAGCTGAGATGAGAAAGGCTGGTATGAACTCGACCACTTTTGTTTTTGTAAATATGATTAGTTCATCGTTCGTGATTTAGCCTATTATGAATAAACTTGTTTGCAATGACAAGTAGAGATCATAGTTTCTTGTGCCATGCTTGATTAGTTATGAGTTATAATGGTTTACCTTGTGTGCTAACATGCTATTAAAATGGTTATGATGTGGTATGATAGGGTGGTATCCTCCGCTGAATGATTTAAGTGACTTGACTTGGCGCATGTTCACGCATATAGTTGAAACAAAATCAACATAGCCTTCACGATATTTATGTTCATGGTGGATTATATCCTACTCATGCTTGCATTCGGTGTTGATTAATTTTAATGCATGTTCTTGACTGTTGTCGCTCTCTAGCTGGTCGCTTCCTAGTCTTTTGCTAGCCTTCACTTGTACTAAGCGGGAATACTGCTTGTGCATCCAAATCCCTTAAACCCCAAAGTTATTCCACATGAGTCCACTATACCTACCTCTGTATGGTATCTACCTGCCGTTCCAAGTAAATTTGTATGTGCCAAACTCTAAACCTTCAAATAAATATCCTGTTTTGTATGCTTGAATAGCTCATGTATCAACTAGGGCTGTCTGTATCTTCCATGTTAGGCGGGTTATTCTCAAGAGGAGTGGACTCCGTTCCTCACTCACGAGATAAATGGCTGGTCACCGGGATGCCTAGTCCCATGCTTTATGCAAACTAAATCAAAATAATTGCAAACAAAACTCCCCCTGGGACTCTTGTTAGTTGGAGGCACTCGTTGTTTTGAGCAGGCCATGGATTGATGCTTGTTGGTGGAAGGGGGAGTATAAACTTTACCATTCTGTTTGGGAACCGCCTATAATGTGTGTAGCATGGAAGATATCGCCATCTCTTGGTTGTTATGTTGACAATGAAAGTATACCGCTCAAAATATTATTCACCTCTATTTCAAAACCGAGCTCTGGCACCTCTACAAATCCCTGCTTCCCTCTGTGAAGGGCCTATCTATTTACTTTTATGCTGAGTCATCATCCTCTTATTAAAAAGCATCAGTTGGAGAGAACCACTGTCATTTGCATTCATTACTGTTAGTTTACATTGAGTATGACTTGACTGGATCTCTTTTACCATGAATTGCAATGTCTAGTCAGTCCTTGGTCTTTAAAGGTGCTCTGCATTTATGTTTTCGGTCTCAGAAAGGGCTAGCGAGATACCATCTTGTTATATCATATTATGATTGTTTTGAGAAAGTGTTGTCATCCGAGATTTATTATTATGGCTCGCTAGTTGGTTATGCTATTGATATGAGTAAACTTGAGATCTATGCGTTATTGCAAATGTGGTTAGTTATAATCTTTTCTAAAAACATGAATGTTGGCTTTACATATTTACAACAACAAGAGCAAACAGAGTTTGTAGAAGTTTTTATTTATCACTTTTAGTTTGTCAACTGAATTGCTTGAGGACAAGCAAAGGTTTAAGCTTGGGGGAGTTGATACGTCTCCAACGTATCTACTTTTCCAAACACTTTTGCCCTTGTTTTGGACTCTAACTTGCATGATTTGAATGGAACTAACCCGGACTGACGCTGTTTTCAGCAGAATTACCATGGTGTTATTTATGTGTAGGAGCAAACATTCTCGGAATGACCTGAAACTTCACGGAGCCACTTTTCAGAAAATAAGAAAAATACCTGCCAAAGGTGAAGGCCAGGGGGCCCACCACCTTGCCACGAGGGTGGGGGGCGTGCCCCCTACCTCGTGGGCCCCCTGTTTCCTCTCCGACTTCAACTCCACCTCCATATATTGAGTTTCGATGAGAAAAAAATCAGAGAGAAGAAATCATCACATTTTATGATACGGAGCCGCCGCCAAAGCCCAAAAACCTCTCGGGAGGGCTGATCTGGAGTCCGTTCGGGGCTCTGTAGAGGGGAATCCGTCGCCATCGTCATCATCAACCATCCTCCATCACCAATTTCATGATGCTCAACGCCATGCGTGCGTAATTCCATCGTAGGCTTGCTGGACGGTGATGGGTTGGATGGGATCTATCATGTAATCGAGTTAGTTTTGTTAGGGTTTGATCCCTAGTGTCCACAATGTTCTGAGATTAATGTTGCTATGACTTTGCTATGCTTAATGCTTGTCACTAGGGCCCGAGTGCCATGATTTCAGATCGAAACCTATTATGTTTTCATCAATATATGAGTGTTCTTCATCCTATCTTGCAAGTCTATAGTCACCTATTATGTGTTATGATCCGTTAACGCCGAAGTGATAATAATCGGGATACTTACCGGTGATGACCGTAGTTTGAGGAGTTCATGTATTCACTATGTGTTAATGCTTTGTTCCGGTTCTCTATTAAAAGGAGGCCTTAGTATCCCTTAGTTTCCGTAAGGACCCCGCTGCCACGGGAGGGTAGGACAAAAGATGTCATGCAAGTTCTTTTGCATCAGCACGTATGACTACATTCGGAATACATGCCTACATTACATCAATGAACTAGAGCTAGTTCTGTGTCACCCTAAGTTATGACTGTTACATGATGAACCGCATCCGGCATAATTCTCCATCACTGATCCATTGCCTACGAGCTTTCCATATATTGTTCTTCGCTTATTTACTTTCCCGTTGCTATTGCTATCATCACTACAAGATACCAAAAACATTGCTTTTACTACCATTACCTTTTGTTACCGTTATCGCTACTATCATATTACCTTGCTAGTAAACACTTTGCTACAGATATTAAGCTTTCAGGTGTGGTTGAATTGACAACTCAGCTGCTAATACTTGAGAGTATTCTTTGGCTCCCCTTGTGTCGAATCAATAAATTTGGGTTGAATACTCTACCCTTGAAAACTGTTGCGATCCCCTATACTTGTGGGTTATCAGTGGTCAACACAGTCATAGTGGTAGAGCGCAAGGAACAAGGCAGAGCTCTACCGGTCCAGAGACTGGTGTATTACCTAAGCGAAGTACAATCCACCTCCAAGAAGGACTACTCCCACTACCAGAAGATGTGCTATGGCGTGCATTTTGCTGCCAAGAAATTGAAGCCATATTTCCATCAGCACCCCATAACTATGGTCTGCACATCCCCACTTGCCGAGATCATTGGAAGCCGAGATTCCTCAGGCCGAGTGGCCAAATGGGCCATAGACTTGGCCCCCTACACCATCTACTACCAACCTCACACTACCATCAAGTCGCAAGCATTGGCCGACTTCCTCGTCGACTGGGCCAAGACCCAGTACCTGCCGCCGACACCAGACTCCACTCATTGGCGAATGCACTTTGATGGTTCCAAGATGCGCACCAATTTGGGAGCCGACGTCGTCCTAACCTCTCCCAAAGGCGACAAGCTCAGATATGTGCTGCAAATTCACTTTGCCGCCTCCAACAACGTTGCTGAATACGAAGCGCTCATACACTGGCTCCGGCTTGCCAAGGAACTCGGCATTCGCCGGATCCTGTGCTATGGAGACTCCGACTTGGTGGTCCAGCAGTCATCGGGTGACTGGGACGCCAAGGATGCAAATATGGCCAGCTACCGCTTCCTTGTACAACAACTTAGTGGATACTTAGAAGGGTGTGAGTTCCTCCACGTGCCAAGAAATGACAATGAGCAAGCCGATGCCTTGGCACGAATTGGCTCCACCCGGCAAGCAATACCAGCCGGCATCACCCTGCAACGCCTCCTCAAGCCGTCTGTTAAACCATCGCCAGAGTCGGATTCCATCTTTGTGCTGGCTCGTCCTGAAGCAGTCGGATCCGACTTAAGAGCCCCGGCAGCCGGCACGGGAACTTCGGCAGGCGGCCCGAGGACTGCAACAGTCGCACCTAGCCCTGGGACCTCAGAGCCCGACCCCGGGACTTCATCAATTCAGCAAGCGGCGGCCAACTCCAGCCCACCGCCTCCCAGCCCAACCGCCCTTGTGCAAGTAGTAGTCCTGGCAGTCAAAGAAATTGCAGCACCTTCATGGGGCCACCCCATCCTCAACTTCCTGGTGAACAAAAAACTGCTGACTGATGAGACCTTGGCCTGATAGGTGCAACGCCGGGCAGCAGCATACACAATCGTCAACAAAGAACTTGTGAGGCGCAACGTCATTGGTGTGTGCAAGTGCTGCGTGGAGCCGGAGCAAGACCAAGCAATCCTCAAAGATATCCATCAAGGCGAGTGTGGTCACCATGCGGCTTCAAGAGCACTTGTTGCCAAAGCTTTTCTCCATGGTGTTTTCTGGCCGACTACTCTAGAAGACGCCAAAGGCTTGGTCCAGAAATGCAAAAGTGTGCCAGAAGTTCCGCTCCAAGCCTCATCAGCCGGCTTCTGCACTCAAGATTATCCCCATTGCCTGGCCCTTTGGTGTTTGGGGCCTGGACATGGTGGGACCATTCAAAACAGCACGAGGTAGCATGACTCATCTGCTTGTCGCGGTGGACAAGTTCACCAAGTGGATAGAAGCAAAACTAATCAAGGAATTGAATGGTCCGACTGTTGTAAGTTTCATCTTCGACATCACCATCCGGTATGGCATACAACATAGCATCATCACCGACAATGGCACGAACTTCGCCAAAGGCGCCTTGGCCCCTTTTTGTGCGACGCAGGGCATCCGACTGCACTTAGCGTCTGTAGCCCATCCGCAGTGAAATGACCAAGTGGAGGGAGCAAATGGCCTTATTTTGTCTGGCATCAAGCCCCAACTGGTCGAGCCTCTGGAGCATTTGGCCGGCTGCTGGCTCGACGAGCTATCGGCCGTCCTCTCGAGTCTGCGCACAACCCTGAACAAGTCAACCGGCTTCACTCCTTTCTTCCTCGTCTATGGTGCCGAAGCTGTCATCCCGACGGACATAGAATTCGACTCCCCTCGATTCACCATGTACACCAAAGAGGAGGCAGAAGTCGCACGACAAGACGGCACCGATTTGCTGGAAGAGGGCCGGCTATTGGCACTCAGCAGGTCCACCATCTACCAGCAGAGTCTGCGCCGATACTACAATCGAAAGGTCAAGCCAAGATCCTTCTAAGAAGAAGACCTTGTGCTCCGGCTGACCCAGCGAACAACCGGCTAGCACAAGCTCTCGGCACCTTGGGAAGGCCCCTTCATCATCAGCAAGGTGTTGGGCAACGAATCCTACTACCTCATCAATGCTCAGAAGCCTCGAGCATGCAAAAGAGATGACTCCGGCAAGGAGACAGATCGACCATCGAATGCGAAATCTCCTTAAAAGGTTTTACAGTTAAAAGCAGTTGGTATCACGCCAACTTTTGTATTAAGTACGAAGACTCCGGGTCCCCCGAGGGGACTGCCCTCTTTTATCTATATGATAAGTATTACGCCTGTCATTTGTGTTATCCCATTAGACCGTATGGCACCGGTGAGGGAGTCCTGGATTAGGGGGTGTCCGGATGGCCGAACTATGCCTTCAGCCGGACTCCTGGACTACGAAGATAGAAGATTGAAGACTTCGTCCCGTGTCCGGAAGGGACTTTCCTTGGCGTGGAAGGCAAGCTTGGCGATACGGATATGTAGATCTCCTACCATTGTAACCGACTTTGTGTAACCCTAACCCTCTCCGGTGTCTATATAAACCGGAGGGTCTTAGTCCGTAGGACAACATACAAAACAACAATCATACCATAGGCTAGCTTCTATGGTTTAGCCTCTCCGATCTCGTGGTAGATCTACTCTTGTACTACCCATATCATCAATATTAATCAAGCAGGACGTAGGGTTTTACCTCCATCAAGAGGGCCCGAACCTGGGTAAAACTTCGTGTCCCTTGCCTCCTGTTACCATCCGGCCTAGACGCACAGTTCGGGACCCCCTACCCGAGATCCGCCGGTTTTGACACCGACATTGGTGCTTTCATGGAGAGTTCCTCTGTGTCGTCGCTGTTAGGCTTGATCGCTCCTACGATCATCAATAGCGATGCAGTCCAGGGTGAGACCTTCCTCCCCGGATAGATCTTCGTCTTCGGCGGCTTCGCACTGCGGGCCAATTCACTTGGCCATCTGGAGCAGATCGAAAGCTATGCCCCTGGCCGTCAGGTCAGATTTGGAAGTTTAAACTACACGGCTGACATCCGCGGGGACTTGATCTTCGACGGATTCGAGCCACTGCCGAGCATGCCGCACTATCACGACGAGCATGATCTAGCTCTGCTGCCGAACAGTGTCTTGGAGGCCGCACCCACATCGGCTTCGACCCTTAGTTCAGAGCCAACTGCGCCGATCGAGATTGGTGGTTGGACGCCGCCTCGGGGGCTGCAATCCCAACGGCGATCGAGCCGAAATCCAGCCCCACACTCCGCGAGACTCGTGACTCCAAGGAGCCGGACTCCTCTCCGGACTCCGAACCCTCCGTGCCCCTGCCGATCGAGTCCGATTGTGCGCCAATCATGGAGTTTACTGCCACGGACATCTTTCAGCACTCGCCTTTCGGTGATATTCTGAAGACACTAAAGTCTCTCTCTTTATCAGGAGAGCCATGGCCGCACTATGGTCAGCAAGGTTGGGATACAGACGATGAAGAGATTCAAAGCCCACCCACCACCCACTTTGTAGCCACTTTCGACGATTTAACCGACATGCTCGACTTCGACTCCGAAGACATCGACGGTATGGACGCCGATGAAGGAGACGATGAAGAACCAGCGCCTATTGGGCCCTGGAAAGCCACCTCGTCATATGACGTATACATGGTGGACGCACCAAAAGATGACGATGAGGAGTGGATGGACGCACCGAAGGCTTGTTCCCTCAAGAAGCAGTCAAAGCAACGACGCAAGCGCCGCCCCAAATCCCGCCTCGATAGAAATAACGATCACACATACCCAGCGCTGGAGCAGGGCGAACCACCGCCAGACAACGGCAATCCGGATAATCAAACCGAACAAACAAATTCTATCAAGGATAATGGTCCGGACGACATAATGCCGGACAGGCACCCGGAGCAGCAGAGTGCCCGTAAAAGGCTTGTTGCCACCACGAAGAGTCTTAAAAAGCAGAAGCAAAGGCTCAAGGCTGCGCAAGGCGCACTCCAAATCAGATGGAGTAAAATACTCAACACAGCAGCGAGGTACGGCGACAATCGCCCCTCCAAGAGCTACCCAAAGCGGAAGCTGCTACCTGAATTCGATGAGGAGGCCTCAGACCCCCCACAACCAAATATCAAAGCAGCCACCTGGCCGGATAGACGACCCCTCTACCAACACAGAGCAACATACAACGCCACTCACAATACAACACGCGCCCCATGCAAGGGCTCGCACCCAAAGGACGGCGCAACAAGATCCATCTATGGACCACGCAAGCGCGCCCCAGCATACAATGCAACACAACAAACATCCGAACAACGCGGTACACCCAGCTACAGGGGTGCCGCACACCCCCTATGTTTCACCGATGAGGTGCTGGACCATGAATTTCCAGAGGGATTCAAACCCGTAAACATAGAGACATACGACGGAACAACAGACCCTGGGGTCTGGATTGAGGACTACATCCTTCATATCCATATGGCTCGAGGAGATGATCTCCACGCCATCAAGTACTTACCCCTCAAGCTCAAAGGGCCAGCTCGTCACTGGCTTAAAGGCCTCCCCGAAAGCTCCATTGGAAGTTGGGAAGAGCTCGAAGACGCCTTTCGGGAAAATTTTCAAGGGCTTATGTCCGACCTCTGGATGCGGACGATATGAGTCATATAACTCAACAGCCCGGAGAGTCAACCCGAAAGCTTTGGAACAGGTTTCTTACTAAAAAGAACCAGATTGTCGACTGTCCGGACGCCGAAGCCTTGGCAGCTTTTAAGCATAGCGTCCGTGACGAATGGCTCGCCAGACACCTCGGCCAAAATAAGCCGAGAACGATGGCCGCATTAACAAACCTCATGACCCACTTTTGCGCGGGTGAGGACAGCTGGCTAGCCAGATGCAGCACCAGCAACCCCAGTACATCTGAAGTTAGAGATGGAAACAGGAAATCACGGCGCAACAGCAATAACAAATGCCGGAATAAAGAACACAGCACGAAGGGCACGGCAGTAAACGTCGGATTCAAAAGCTCTCGGCCAGGTCAAAAGCCGCCCTCTAAAGGCACCAGGGATGAACTGTCCAGCCTCAAAAAAATTCTAGACCAAGTATGTCAGATCCATAGTACACCTGGTAAACCTGCTAATCATACCCACAGAGAATGTTGGGTCTTCAAGCAGTCTGGCAAGCTCAACACCATACACAAGGGGGAGGATACACCAAGTGAAGACAAGGACGAGCCTCCCAAGCAAGACACTGGGGAACAAAAGAAATTTCCACCAGAAGTCAAAACAGTAAACGTGTTACACGTGATCAAGGGAAAAAACAACGCGGCACTCCCAGGAAAATATACCCAAGTGCTTGTCACCGCGAAGTCCTGCCACTGGTCATCTCAACCGATCACTTTCGACCATTGCGATTACTCAGCAAGTATCCGACGCGCAGGATGGGCTGTCCTGGTATTAGACCCAGTAATTGGCGGATATCACTTCACACGAGTCTTGATGGACGGTGGCAGCAATCTAAACCTAATATATTAGGATACAATCCGCGGGATGGGGTTAGACCCAACAAAAATTCGCCATAGCAATACTACCTTTAAAGGAGTAACGCCAGGCCCAGGGGCTCGTTGCACGGGCTCCCTCCTACTACAAGTTATATTCGGCTCCCCTGATAACTTCCGTCGCGAGCATTTAACCTTCCACATCGCTCCGTTCCAAAGTGGCTATCAAGCACTGCTCAGACGCGAATCTTTCGCTCGCTTTAATGCAATACCACACTACGCCTCCCTCACACTCAAGATGCCCGGTCCACGTGGCATCATTTCAGTGAACGGAAATATCAAGCGATCTCTGCGCGCCGAAGAGAGTGCGGCTGCCTTGGCAGCCGCACACTAAAGGCGCCCGGACCAGCGAAAGCATCCAATAGGTCGTCAAGACCTCAGACACAACTAATCAAGGCCGGCACTGCTATTTATACCGAATAAATGGTCACACCCCTATTTGTCAATACAAGGGGCTCAACGCGCGCAGACAAGTGGCTATTTCTTCCCATCTTTAATTATGCATGGTTTCTTTAAAAACTATCCTTTTGCACGACAACTTTTTCACCTAAATTCCTCTCTTTTACAGACGATCATCGTGCTACACCCGTCCAGGATACGGCACAACGGAGACACAGGCGCAGACGTGTAGCAGGGACTCGCTCCAAGGATTCCTTTTAGATTAAGACCCTGTGTAAACCTTTTTTACTGTCTCTTGTTGATACATATCCACCGTTGAGAAGGATGCTGACGTCTTGGCATGTGGCCACGCCAGAATAATGCGTGTACCTAGACACAAGGGGCTTCTTACAAAGGCCATTATTTAGGCCCGGTTTATACCACAAAGACCAAATACCTTAGGGAGTGTTCGGCGTCGCGAGTTTGGCCCTATATGCATCAGCTCCGGATCCTTGTCTTTGGTCAAATGTTAGGTTTACCCGGCTCCTGTGTTTTGGTGCCTTGCGTTCCTCTTTACCGGCTAAGGTAGCACCAGGAGAACTACTGCGATTGTGCCCTGGTTCATCCGGACGAGCACCTCAGTAGAGAAAGCCGAAAACTGGCTGTCATGATATAGCGTGAGACTGGTCAACCACTCGATGACCTGTGGAATATTAGAATTCCTCCGCCTTAACAAAGGGCCGTTTTCCGGCCAAGCATGTACGCACCCCAGGATCGGGAGAGTGCGGAGCCACCAGGGGCTATCTAGTAGCCCCACTGTCAAACTCCTATGGCTAAGTGAAAGTGCTAAAGCATTATAGTCTGGTTGCCTCGCTCGCTCCGCTATCACCTCCTTAATAGGACCAAGACGTTGGGTTAAGTGTGAACGCGTGTTTTTTGCGAGCACCTCCGCATTATATGCGTGGGGGTTGAAGCCGACGGCTGCAATCTTTCAGGTTATACACATGTATACATAAATGGCCGCCCAGGAGGCATCATATTACTTTTAGGAAAAAGTATAAAAATAGCCTTATAAAAATTTATAAAAGCATTTCGCTTACAATGAGATTACATATCACTCAAACATAATATCTTTTGAGCACTGGGTCTCTATCAAACGAGCACCCTCAAGAACTTCTTCAAAGTAGTGCTCAGCAGCCATTCGACCTATGGCCGAATCCCGCGCTGCAACAGTGGTAGCATCCATCTCCGCCCAATATGCTTTAACACGGGCAAAGGCCATCCATGAGCCCTCTATGCACGCCGACCTCTTCATCGCATTAATGCGCGCCACCACGTCAAGGAGCTTCTGCACCAAGCTGAAATAGCTGTTCAGTTTTGGCCTTTTCGGCCATAGCTGATCCACAACAGACCTCATGGCGAGTCCGGACAACCTATTCAGTTCGGCCCATTCGTCTAATTGGTCAGTCAATGAAAGCGGACGCTCGGGAGAATGGAATTGTGTCCAAAACAGACGGTCCACTTCACGGTCCGTCTGACCCTGGAAGTACTTGGTCGCATCGGCAGCGCTCGCCGCCAAATCCATATACACATCCTCCGAACTCCACAGCCGATCCAGAGAGGCATACCATGGATCTCCGAACTTCCTCCGCAACATAAAGGATTTCCCAGCTACAATGTCCCTGTCTTCCCTCAGCTCCTCCTTCTTCACCCTCATAGCAGAGCAGATGTCTTTTCTCGTCGCAGCAGCCTTCTCAAGGTCCGATGCCTTTGCTAGGTTTTCCTTTTCAAGAACCCGGCAACGGTCGGCGGCGGCTTTTAATTCTATGGCCATCTTGGCCATCTTATCTCGGCTCTCGCCATGCGCGGCCTTCTCGGCTTTCAACTCTTCGACCGCCTTCAAAGCAGCCGCATTACCAAACCTTGCTTGTTCCTTGGCTCGGGCAAGTTCTGCCTGCAAGGCTTCAACAGTGGCAGCTCCATCTGCAGTCACAACATATTAAAGATACTGGCATCATGCTGCTCTTAATATGTGGCGTTTACCAGATAATGACACTTACCCTGTGCCTCGTCAAGCCTTTTGTTAACAAGCTCGATGTCGGCATCCGCCGCATCCAACTTCCGTTTTAAATGGGCAAACTCGCTAGTCCGGCTAGCCACCGGAGCTTCCATCACCTGCACATAAAGGGAGTATGGTTATTACCTGGGAATATGATCCTCTGTTCGTCATTGTTTCCGATGACAACCAGAGTCTCAGGGGCTACTATCTACACAGGGCACACCTAGCATGTGCAGGACTATCATACATTATTTTACGTACCTCAAAGCCTGTCAGTAGACTCATAAAAGCTTCATGCAATCCGCTTTCGGTGGACAAGATTCTCTCCATCACCATATTCATCAGCACATGGTGTTCATCTGAGATGGCCGCTCGCCCCACAAACTCCCTCAGAACATCCGATCGCACACCAGAAGGTGCCGAACTCTTTTGTCCGCTCTCTTCGGGAACCGGACACTGGGAGCTTTGGGGGTCAATGGGATTATCTTCTGGCCTCGCCGGACTTGGAGAGGCCCTCCGCGACGACACTTCGGGGTCGCCCGCTTCCGGAGTGGAGGAGTCCGGAGGAGGCGTTTCGCTCTCCATCATCTCTGGAAGAAGATCCCCCGAAGATGAGCTCATTTGAGGGGGCTAAGGCCCGAACTGCAAAGATATATGCGGTGGTTATTTTCTCAGAAGAAAAAGATGGCATACCTGTACTATTCAAGTATTTCGGGTCACTTAGGACTCGCTGGAGAATTAATCCCCCCGCGGACTTTGTGCGGCAAAAGCACCCCCCAAGGTAGGACCCTCTGTGGGAGACTTCTTCTCCCGTTTGGAAGCTTCGGCTTCCGAATCCCCGGGCGCAGTCCTTTTCCTCCTCCAGTCATCTTCCTTCATGGAGACGCTCGCTCCCTCAGTTAGAATGGGCAGCGCTGGGGGTCCGCGTCCGCCCGTATTATCCTCCCCAGTATCTTCCTTCAAGGGCTCCGGGCAAGGTGCGACCTGGAGCATCTTTTCCAATACCGGATTGTCCAAACCCTCAGGGAGGGGGGGCGAACACCGAATCAACTTCGCCTTTGCTAGCCAGTCCTGGTCAAAAAGCAAACTCTCAGAAATAACTTCGTAACAAACAAGAGATAGTATGTTCGGTCGGAAGATTCCTTACCTGTTCGGCGGCGTGGTTACTGCTCAGGCCCACATCCTCGGTGATTTCCGGACGCTCTACCTGAGGTCCGAAGAATGACTTGTACATCTCCTGTGCGTCAGGCCGAGGAAATTTCGAATGACGCACGGTCCCTCGGGATTGAACTCCCACAAGCGAAGGGGCCGACGTTTGCAAGGCTGGACTTGATGAACCAGCATAACATGTATTACCGCAACCAAACTAAAATCTCCATTGAAGAGATCTCGAATGCGGCTTTGCAGTATAGGCACGTCCTTGGCTGGACCCCAGCTCAGACCTCTGCTGATCCATGACATCTGTTGTGGTGGAGGGCCCAAGCGGAAAACAGGGGCGGACGCCCACTTGATACTTCTAGGAGCCGTGATGTAGAACCACTCCTGTTGCCACAATTCAGACACCTCTGGAATGGAACCTTTGAGCCATGGAGCTCCCGTCATCTTGCATATTGAGGCACCTCCACACGCTGCATGTTGCCCCCCGATCATCTTCAGCTTTACTTCAAAGGTCTTGAGCCACATGCCAAAGTGAGGGGTAACCCGGAGGAAGGCCTCACACACGACAATAGATGTCGTGATATGAAGAAAGGAGTCCGGAGCTAGATCATGGAAATCTAGCCCGTAATAAAACATCAAACCCCTGACGAAAGGATCTAGAGAAAGGCCTAGACCTCGAAGGAAGTGGGAGACGAACATGACATTCTCGTTGGGTTTGGGGGAGGGGACGGCCTGCCCTCGGGCAGGCAGCCGATGCAAAACCTCAGCGGTCAGATATCTGGCCTCCCTCAACTTTTTGATGTCTTCTTCCATGACGGAGGAAGGCACCCATGATTGAAGGTTCGGAGCACCTGACCTGAACTTTGGGTGTTTGAGCTTGAGGTGGGGGAAGGATTCGATTGAGCACGGGAGGGAAAAAATAAAAGCCTTGTCCCTTTATAAAGAGGGTGAATATCAAGCGTCTTCTCCGTGGTCGTTTGGACTTGCCTATAGTCTAGGAGTCCTAGAAGCGCTTGGGTTACCCACGCCCATATTGATGAGAATCCCGGAATAAGGGGACACGATCTCTGCTTTGACGAGACGTGCCAAGGAAACCGCCTCGCATGACATGCTGAGGTGGGACAATAAAATGATTCGAATAAAGGCTTGGCCGTGGTGCGATGTCACACTACGGAATACGTCAGCAGATTAGATTTGTGTAAATATTATTCTCTCTATGGCAATATGTGGAAACTTACTTTGCAGAGCTGGACACTATCTTTGTGTTCAAAATCTTCTATGAAGTACTTGGAGGAGGAACCCGCCTTGCAATGCCGAAAACAATCTGCGCGCCGGACTCGTCGTCATTGAAGCCTGGTTCAGGGGCTACTGAGGGAGTCTTGGATTAGGGGGTGTCCGGATGGCCAGGCTATACCTTTAGCCGGACTCCTGGACTATGAAGATACAAGATTGAAGACTTCGTCCCGTGTCCGGAAGGGACTTTCCTTGGCGTGGAAGGCAAGCTTGGCGATACGGATATGTAGATCTCCTACCATTGTAACCGACTTTGTGTAACCCTAGCCCTCTCCGGTGTCTATATAAACCAGAGGGTTTTAGTCCGTAGGACAACATACAGAACAACAATCATACCATAGGCTAGCTTCTAGGGTTTTGCCTCTCCGATCTCGTGGTAGATCTACTCTTGTACTACCCATATCATCAATATTAATCAAGCAGGACGTAGGGTTTTACCTCCATCAAGAGGGCCCGAACCTAGGTAAAACTTCATGTCCCTTGTCTCCTGTTACCATCCGGCCTAGACGCACAGTTTGGGACCCCCTACCCGAGATCCGCCCGTTTTGACACCGACAACCGGGTTCGACCAGTCGACCCGGGGACTTGCCGCTTTCTACTATGAAATGTTTCCTACAGCCGGACAAGCACTACTAGGGAAAAGCCTAGCAGCAGCGCGGGTTTTAGGCCTCTCAGTAGCGCGGGGACCGGCGCTACTAATAAGGCGCTACAACTAATGTATAGCAGTAGCGCCTGTTGTCCCACGCTACTGCTATACATGAATAGCTGTAGCGCTGTTTAGAAAATGGTGCTGCTGATATTATCTGCAGCGCTATTTACTGGGAAGTGCTACTGGTAAGGCGGCGCTACTGCTAATTTGCCCCCTCGCTACTACTAGTTTTATTAGTTTTTTCCCTGCATATTTGTTTTGTATTTGTTTTGTATTTGAATAGGCTTTATACAATAATCTTTAGCATATCATACACATACAAATGTAATCATAGCATATACATACAATTAGTCTCATCAAATCATGTCATCATCATAATCATCATCCAACACAAAGTGGTCTCTCATCATCATCTCGAAAATAGTGATACAAGTCTCGATTACTTGCAAATACATCGTCATCCATCTAAACAATGATATACGCAAGAATAGCTATCACTTTGAGTACATGAGTTCGTATCCCTCTCTCACATTAGCGTGAACCTAAACTAACTACTGAATGTCGCTCGGAAACCGGAAACTGGTACACCTGGTCCTGACACTCCGGCCACTTGTCATATATATACTCCTGGCATAGCACTTCTTCACCATCTATGATCTATGCACCTGCATCGTTGCATGAGTCGATGATATGCAACATATATAATTGAGCAACAGAAAGAGATAGACTTGGCAAAAATAGAAACAACATATCATAAGCATAAATAACAAAGTTCATAGTACCCCAAAATGCCCTAACTAGAGTGATTTTCGCTAGTCAAGGTGGAGGACGGTTTAATTAAATCACAAATAAAGTTTCACCGTGCATAACTCAAAGTTTTTTCATACAGAAAGTATGGACCAAACGGACACATTGTCATATATCGACAATCACTCCAACATGTCGTTCCATCCATCCAAGTCAGGGAGATAGTCCTTGAGCTTAGTGAAAGGCTTCATGTCGAGATGCTGAGAGGCTATCCATGTTCGGACGTCTGCCCGCGACATTTTTCCTTCTCTGTAGAACATCCCTGTTTTTCCGACGACCTCCTTCATGATGATTTGGGAAAGTTCGCTCTGGATGTTATAGAACTCAGCTCGAAGTCGATGATCCTCGATATCTCCTATGTCCTTTGCCCATTGCGAAATATGGGCATCGCCGGATCTAGGTGACATGCGAAGGTTCTGGTGATCCCGTCTGTACTCCAGCATGTGGTGTAGGACATAGAATCCATCATTAAGAGAATCGTTCGGTTGCTAGATGCAGCAGAAGTCGGTCTTATGGCCGAAGGCGGCCCTGCCGCCCCTTCACTTCTTGTCCCTGACCTCTCCACCCCTTGCTTGGTAGTAAAACATAGCACTGTCGAGAACATCCTTGATGTGGGTGTAATCCTTTTTGTGAATGTTCTTCGACGAGTCCAAGTAAAGAGCGTGGGAAAATCGGGGGTAGAGGATGATGAGGACGGCGCGCCCGCCGCTGCGCAAAATAAGTACACCTCGAATTAATTAGCCTCCACCATGCAAATGAATGATTGAAATCAAAGGAAGGATAGCAGCGCGGATGACTTACATGGAATGATAAGGCACGAGAATCGCCTCCTTGTCCTTATTGGCGAGCATGAAATTGACGATGTAATCCCTCGTGTATTCACGGTGCTTTGCGCAGACTCCCAAGAAGCCCTCGTGCATGTAGTACGGGTCAGCGACACAGATATGAGATATCTGCTCAACCCTGATGATGTAGTTCATGTGCAAGGCATAAAGGCGGACAAACGTAAAATCCAGCTTCTTCACGTGAAACATGTCGAATATGTAATAGAATCGGAGGAAGAACTTATCCGCGGGGAAGCTGTTGACGTAGGACATTTGCCGCGGAATGTTAACCACGTAGAGTGGGTATCCTGGATCTTTCGAGGCGATGAGGCCTTTCTCTACCCGCAGCACATCATCAAGAAGTCTCCTTAGATCGCCGAATCTGGCCCGTAGCGCTGTTGCAGGTAGGATTGGTTGACCGGGATATGCCATTTATCCGCATCGGGGATATCTATACGGTCCTGAAGCCGAGGCTACTGAGGCAGCTGGATCATAGAATCAGCTTTTTTCGCTTCCCTCGCTCTCTTCCTAGACTTCTTTACTACCATAATACGTTGAGACGGCAATTCAAGCACCGACTCATGACACTCAAACCCTGAGGAGGCGCCAGTATAGACATACTGTTCAGCGCCATCGTCGTCTTCATCCTCATCCATGGAGACGTCATCAGCGACTAATGGAGCCTCCTCCTGACCCTGTCCGCTATCACTCAACCCGACACCCGACGCTAATTGGATAGGTGGGGTGTTGGTGTTCATACCTTGCTGAGGCTGCATGCTCGTGGGTGTGCTCCCGGCTGCCTCCAGACGAAGCAGACTCTTTGGCCACAACAGGACCCACCCATTGCAACAATCACCAAGCCGCGACAGTGTCTCGTCGTCATCCCCACTAGTATTGGAGGAGGCAAATTCTCGTGGCCTGGTTTGACACTGGCCACGGAAACCTTGAAGACGTTCGGGGGGATTGGCCGGCTGTGGAACAATGGTTCCTTCGGCTCCATTATCGTCGCCTTCCCCACGTCCACCTTTTGGTCGCCGATGGTGTACAATATGGTGCACGGGGTTTTGTCGGCCTGCAAAGAAAATTCTGCGATGTGAGACATCCGAAAGGCAACGAAAACAGGGATTATACATTTATATTGAAGGGGGCCGGTGTGATAGATACCGTGAGGGCGTCGAGATCAGCCAAAGACGAAGCACCACCGAGCACGTCCGGTGCGGGAGCCGGTGCGGGAGCCGGTGCAGGAGCCGGTGCGGGAGCAGGTGCTGGTGGAACGCTAGTCGAGCTGCTCCCCAAGAAGTCAGCAAGGGGAAAGTCCTCTGCATTTTTTCTGGATTTTGCCTTGTCCAAGTGATAACGCCCGTCACCAAGGAACTAGACAAATTTGCAACCACCTATTTTGCGGCAGCTACCGCTGTTGCGACTGTCTGAGATGATTTCTTCTCAACCGCAATCTCAACCTTCTTGTCGATGTTTTCTTCAGTTAACCTCCGTCTTTCCTTTCTCTCCTCCATGGTCTCACGGTAGTACTTCTTCCACGTGGCGCCGTCTCCAACACCGTGCACGCGTCCATACGACGGTCGAGTATCCACCGGTTGTCGTTTCAATATGTTCAACGCCCGGTTGAATGGAGTGTCCCACTTGGGCCTCACCAATGCCTCAGACGGCGAGTCGCTTTCGGCCGCAATCCGGTGCTACTCTCTCTGCAAAAGGCACAAGGATCGTTTACAAATATGACTAACATGTGCAGTCGAATTGATCAGAAACTAAAATTACCAGTAGTCTCATGAACTCCGTAATGACCGGTTTTGTCTCGTAAACCTTCTTCACTGGGTCCCAACGGTGCCGGGCCCTAAGGATGTCACGCTCCTACGGAACGGTGAAATCCGCCAAGGGGTCTGGGATGCCCAGACTTGCGGCTTCCGCGTCCTCCTTGGCCCATTTGGACCTCTTTCCACCGTAACCATGGCTTCCGAGGTGGTGGCTCCCAATGTACCTCTCTTGAAGCCCCTTCATGTACTTAGACTTTTTTTGGCAGCTTCGGCCTCGCAAGCCTCCTTGAATATTTGAAACTGCTCTTCCATGACTGTCGGATTATCCTTTACAATCTCGGAGTAGGGTTCCTTCTTGTCGATGATATTTGCTTTCACTCGATTTTTCCAGGCGGCCAACGCGTTGCTAAACTTGGTCATGGCGTGTTTGTTTATCTTCTTCATTGCTGGGTCCTCATCTGGATCTTCATAATCCTTCTCATTCCAGCCCGGGAACAAGAATATCTGGTGAAACTTCTTTAGGAGGGAGCTCCTCATATTTTCTATCTTCGGTAGTTTCTCATCGTTGATGGTCGCAGTTGTCTGTACAATGCAGCCTATTTTATTGCCGTAGCATCGACGCGCTTCCTCGGGCGCCTTTGGTTCAAAATTGTCGTCATCCACCTCCGTGACCACCAGTCTAGTAATCTTGAGTTTGTTAGTAAGCCATTGCCTCTTTGCTTTCGGTTCTACACCGGCTCCGCTTCGCGAGGCAGTGCCGGTCTCAATCTCAGCACCGGTCTCAATGCCGGTCTGAGTCTCAGCGCCGGTCTCAGTCTCAGCACTGGTCTGCGTGTCGGTCTCAGTCCCTGATGCCACCGGTTGATCATCGACAAGGCTAAAAAATTTGTCTGCCGCCCGGTAGATGTTGTCGCAATCACCAGAACCCTGTCCTTCATCGTTGCTAGCCATGTTTCCTACGATTAAATCTAGTAAATTAATTCTAGACCTAATAAAATGAATAATGACATACAAAAGGCCTATGTTTTTCAGGAATGTTGACTCCTTCCTGGTGCGGCAAATCCCGAGCACTCAATATGTCCTAGTTTGTAGCACAAGTCATGCCGAAATTCACGGAAAATTTCGGCATGACCTTTGCTAAAAAGTGGACAAATCGAGAACCTGAAATTTGCCAGAATGGAAATGAATCAACATTCCGGCAAAACATAGGCCACTCAGATTCATTCCTTGGAAACAACAAAAGGCCACTTGGGCACAATCGAAACATGGGCAAACACAATTGAGGAATTTGCATATATCCTGACCACTTCAAATTTGCATGTCCTAGCGTTTGACACTTCAAGAAAATCTACACAAATCACATGCTCTCTCAAACTCAATTCAAAAACCAAATATAGATTATATTTAGTTAACTACCGAACTAAACTTTACTCTAAACTAAACCCTACTGCCCTAATTAACATCTAGTTAAACAAACTCAATTCAAAAACTAAACCCTACTAAACTAATTAACATCTATATTATCTACTACTTAACATCGTCTATTATTACCCTAACTAAAAAATATCAACATTATCTACTACTTCACATTAACATCTATTAACTAAAAAGGATGGGTTGGGGGCTTACAGAGAGGGGAGAGACGGTAGCGGGGAGGTGCTTGGCGACGGAGGTAGGGGCGGGGTGGGCAGGCTCAGGATCGGGACACGGCGGTCTTGGCGGGCTCGGGGGCGGTGAGGTCGAGGGCAGTGGTGGTGAGGTCGAGGGAGGCGACGGTGAGGTCGAGGGCGGCCCGAGAGGCGGCGGCGGTGAGGTTGGGCGGCCTCAGGCGGCGACCGTGAGGATGAACGCGGCGTCGATGCCGGCAGGAGAAGGCAGCAAAGTGGGGGCGACGATGAAGTGGGGAGACGACGGCGAAGTGGGGCGATGGATCGATTTGGGGGAGAAGTGGTGGCCGGGGGGAAATCGTTTTTGCTTAAGACAAAAGTAACGGTAGCGCGTTACAGAAAACGCGCTATAGCTAAGTTAGCTATAGCACGTTTCAGAGAGCGCGCTACTGCTACGGCTTCATCATTTTTTGCCCTTTTTCATTTATTTTTCTTTACATTATATATTTTTCCTTTCTCCTTTTTCTATTTCTTTCATTTTCATTTACTTCTCTATTCGTTTTCATTTCATTTTCTTTTCGTTAGCAGTAGCGATTTACACATAAACGCGCTGCTATAAGTTTATTAGGGGTAGCACGGTTTTTGGAAGATTGCTACTACTATGTGTAGCCCGTCGGCTAAGTGATTGGAATTTTAGTAGTAGCGAGTTTTCGGTGAGACGCACTACTGATATATGTCCATCTGTAGCGCAGTTATTTTGCACGCGCTACTGCTATCTAGCAGTAGCGTGCTCTTTTAACAAGTGCTACTGCTAAAGTTCTGTGTATAACGTTTTCCCTAGTAGTGAAGTAGTGTGTTGGCTCCTTAGCTTTCTCCTGCCAGAGGCCGCAACTCGCAGAGCGACTGTTCGGTCGGCAGGAGCTAAGGAGAAAAGGGCGTCTGCATGAAAAATGGCTAAGGACCTAAAGCATACACATAGTCCAAGCCGGCTTCTCGCCTCACCGACCGGCTGCAGACCAGCCGGCCAGCCGTCTTCTACTTAACTTTCCAGAAAACTCTAGCCGGCTAAGTACTTGCCTTCCCGAAAATGGCTAAGTACTTGACCCAGCCACAGTCCGCAGAGCGGCTGTTCGGCTGGCAAGACGACAACCAAGGGAAGGCGGCAAGAAAAAAAGCCAAAAGAGCAGAATGCAAGGAAATATAGAACTTGGATAAGATATTTACACATCAAAAGGCCCTTGGCCGATGTTCAACAGGAGTTTGAAATACACCCACTGGGTGGGATTGTGCGAAATTAACAAAGTAGTTGAGACCGATAAGCAGGAAGAAACAAAGGTAATTAGCAGCCTAGGAAGTAACAGTCGGAGTCGACGGAATGGCAGAGTCGGTGGTGCCGGCTGGTTGGGCGGCCGGCTGGTCGGTCTCCGCTTGGTCGCCCTCAACAGCAGCCGGCTCGCTCGGGCACGGCTCGTTGCTGGTGGCGCGGTCGAGTTGAGGCTGGCCGTCTGCTCCGACCTCTGGTGCCTCCTCTTCTACTTCCTCCTCCTCTTCGTCTTCTTCCTCGTTGCTGGAATCGACCAGCTCGGCCGAGTCCTTGGCATCCTCCGGGTTCAGGCCAAACCACTCCGGTGGCGCCTCGACACCATTCTCGGCCAGCTCCGGGACGAAGATGCCGGTGTTGGTGTACTCGGTGATTGCCGCTGCTCGCTTGACAAGGTCATCCTCCACCGACACCAGCTCCTCCCGGGCTTCCAATCGAAACATGGTCAACTGGGTTAGATCTAGCCCAAGGTACCATGCCTTGACGAATGCCAAGGCCCGACATGCTCTGGCCTGGGCCGAGGAGCCCTTCCACGCCTCAGGACGGCCGACCGCCACCTCCAGCCAGTCGGCAGTCCTACTAGGTGTGCGTGGAGCCGGCATGTCTGGCCACAGGGCGGCGATCGCCTGGGCGCCACACACTAAAGGCGGTGCAACATCTGATGAGCCAGCCGAAGACGAGCCTGAATGCTGAGAAGTTGCTCGCTAAGAGTGCGGGGGGCATCGGCAGCGATCTGCTCGCCTTCCACCCTCCGTCCCTCATGGTCGGCCTCGATAGCCTAGTTGGCAGCACCAGAGTGACCTGGGAAGAAGTCTGCTCGGATCAAAAAGCAAAGAGTCAGATCAGAAACAAGAAATCGGCTTGATCAGAGGCCGGCAGTATGAAGAAAGTGTAAAGAAGGCGGCCTACCATCGATCATGTCTTCAACCATGCCGAAGTTGGCAGTCAGCATTGCCTCCTTGTCGGTCCAGGCAGAGCGCTCGGTCTCGAATTCAGCAAGGAGACCGGCCTCCTGGTCCTCCGCCTCCTTCTGGGCCTTCTTAAGAAGCTCTGCCTACTCCACCAGCTGCGTGACCAGCCGGTCATGCTCCTCGGCCAACTTGTTGCAGTCCGCCTCCTTGGCGCGCAGCGCGGTGTGGGCTTCTCCCAGTTGCCGCTGCAGGGTGGCATTGGCTTCTACAAAAGAAGAAGAAGAAAGGACGTCAACAATCAGTAAAGAAATATGAAGTTGCCAGGAAGATCTGGCCCGACTGCTCAGCAGTCGGCCCGAATCTCGGGGACTACAGCCCACGGGTGCGCCAGCGCGCCGCCGCAGAGAAAGAAGAAGACTTACTCCGGCTCTCCGACAAGTCGATGACACATTGATCCAACTCCTGGACTCTGGAGTTGAAGGCGGTCGCATGGAGGTTATCATACTCCTGCAGCGAAGATATTAGTACTCGGAGCTTGCTAATTAAAGTTCCGGGCCGCCTGCTCAGCAGCCGGCCCGAAACTCAGGGACTACATCCAGCGGGTGTGCTGGTGCGCCCCCACGAAGAAATAGAAGAATTAAAAATGAAGAAGAAAGAAGCGTAACCAGATGGCCTCTCGCGATTCCAGGAAAGCCTTGTTGCAAAGCTTGAGAGCGTCGGCCTCGGTGTAGAGTTTGGCTTGAACGTCCAGGATTGCCTTGTTCAGAGGGCCCGTCCCGCCTCCCTGCACCCACCCAGTGGGCGCGGCGCTAGTCGCCTCGGTGTCTGGGAGCGAGGAGCTTGCGGTGCCGGTCTCCAGTGGGCATGGCGCCGAGGCCGCCTTCGCGAGCCCATGGCGTAAGGGTGTTCGGACCCCGGGAGTCGGGCCCGTCACCAACTCGTTTCCGACTGGTGGCGCCGGCGGGTCGGCCGGCTGCTTGTCTCGCGCCTCCTCAGAAGGTGGTGGCGGGGGCACGATTACGTCCAGCATGGCGACGTCGTCGCTATCCCTCTCCATGATAGGGTGCTCGCCGCCGGTTTCCCCAGTCTGCGCCACGAACTCCGGTGGTGGTGGCGCAGAGCTCAGGGGGATAACAAATATCGCCGACTGACGGTGTTCGGCTTCCTCGGCCTGCTCCTTCGCCGCGGTGGCGGCCTCGGCCTCTGCCAGCTTCTTCAAAGCGGCAGCCTCCGCCCTGTCTACCTCCTCTTTCTCCAGGCGGGCATCTTCTTGCTCCTCGCGCGCCTCCCACGCGTTCCGCTCCATTGCCTCCCGGAGGTCGGCGGCCGGATCGATCCGCCGGGTTGTGGTGGAAATCTCCGCCGACCCCACGATGGAGGCGGCGGCCGACTTCTCAAGAGAGAGCGGGGCCCTAGATCAGGGGAAACAAAGCGAAGAAACTCAGATAAGGTCAGCAAGGAAGGAGAAAGTACGAGAGGAAGACAGTACTTACGCGGAAACTAGTTGCGGCTCCTTCACCGCCTTGTAGAAGCGGATGGCTTTCATGGCTGCTTCATCCCGCTTGGTCTCCATGGCCGAGCCCCAGGGCTTCTTCGGCCGGCTGCCAAATAGGCTCGGCGCGGCCCTGCGCTTATGCGCACCACCTCGGGCTGCCAGCGTGGCAGGCGAGCTCGCGGTCTGCTGCTCGGACCCCGGCTGGCAGCACAGGAGGACTTCCCCCGTGTCGTCGTCTGGCCAGTCCTCGAGGCCGGCTCTGAGCCCTGAGCCACCTGCTGCGCCGCCCCCTCCCTCGGCATCGTCCTCCAAGGCCGTTGCCCACAAGTCGGGGTCATCCACGTCGCTCTCCGCCCGATCGGGGAGAAATTGACGCTCTGGCCCCGCGGCACTGACTGCCGACTGGAGGAGGGAGCTTTGTTCGGAGAGTCAGTTGGTCAGGTTAGAAAAACGGAACTCGGCAAAAATAAAGAGAGAGAGAGAAGGAAAGGAAATTTACCATAGGTGGGGGGTTGGCGCGAGAATACAGCTCCTTGCCGAACTGCCACTCTTCCGTGAGCTTGCAGTTCGCAAGGTAGTTCACCATATGAGCTACCTCTGCATGAGGCATCTCCTTGGTCCACAGCCGGCTTGGGTCCCGATGCCCGCTCATCTAACAGATCATGTGAGGGTGGCCCTGGAGCGTGAGCACCCGGCGCGCCACGAAGGCGGACAGCAAGTCGGGACTGGTCAGGCCCTCCGACTGTACCAACACCCGGGGCCGCCGATGGCGGTGGCTCCTGAAGGTGATAGTGTCTTGGCCCGGTACGACCAGTTGGGCCGCCTCCTGGCCGGCGAGCCGGCAATGTAAGCCGGCAGGTTGACCCAGTCACCCTCCGCGAAGATGCTCTTCACGTAGAAGTAAGACTGCTGCCACATCTTCACCTACTGGATCAGCGTGATGGGAGGAAATGGATTGTAGCCTCCCGGCCTCCGCACCGCAATGAAGGCGCCGCATTGAGTCGGCACGCCCGTGACGACAGTGCCAATCTTGGTGTAGAAAAACTCCCGCCAAAGCTCGATAGTGGGAAGGACGCCGAGGAAGCCTTCGAACAGACTGACAAAGGCAGACATCAGCACCATTGTGTTCGGGGTGAGGTGGTGCGGCTGGAGGTTGTAGATTTCGAGGAAGGCCCGGGAGAAGCCGCTCGCCGGCAGGCCGAGGCCACGCAGGCAGTGCTAGTGCAAGACGACCCACTCGCCCTCCTCTAGCGCCGGCGAGATCTCCCCCTCCGGCGCGAGAAGAACCCTCACGTAGTCCTTGCTGGGCAGCCGCCGCGTCTGGCGGAGGAAGTCGATGTGGTCTTCATGAACTGTGGAGCCGTCCCAGGCTCCGGCGCGTGCCATGGGGACAAGAGGTTGACGGACGAACTCGACGGAGACGAACTGCGGTAGCGCTTCGGCGGGGCTCAGGGCGCTGTGGCGAGAAGAAGAGGGAGGGAGAGTAGGGTGGAGGGGCGCGCGTGCTTCGCCGCTCCCTCTCCTCCCCCTACTTATAGCCTATGGGCTATGAAGCCGAGGGGGTGGGCGTGGGATCATGCGATTAACTATGCCCATAACACCACGCTCCTTCCTTTACCGCGCGGGTACTGCACGCAGTAACTTCGTGGGGGAACCCAACCGCCTGCCTCGGCCGCAGCGGATCCGCTCGCAGCCCGGGGCCCGGTGGTGGCGGGCCGGGCCTGCGGTCATGTCCCATCACGCGCGTGGGCTGGCAGGCCGACCCGGCTGGCCGGCGCCATGTGACACACCCACGACGGACAGCAGGCAGAGAAGCTTAGCAAGCACGCCACCTGGTTCCCACCGATGCATTCGAAATCCCAGAAGGATCCGACTGGATGTATTCGACTCTTGCCGACCGGCTCCCCAGAAGTCGGATGGAGCTTCCTTCAGAGCACCCGAAGGAGGAAACTGTTGAGGCTCCCCGGCTCCTCGAACCGTGGCCCCTCACCAGCTTCGAGGACTATTGTCGGAGTAATGGGCCACGGGTAGCCTAACCCGAGCCCCTGAACCTTTCAAGACAACGGGGCTGGTTGCGCCCCTCAAGACGTCAAGATAGATCTCTGCCTTCTGGCAGGCGGCCGAGTTCCAGAAGATGGCATCACGACAGGCCGACTCCTAGTGAGCGGCCTCCAGAGAGGCTGGCCCCAGGCAGTCAGCCCGCGGCGCCCTCAAAGTCTGCGCCCTCATCAAGGATACAAGACAGGGTATGGCTACAGCGTAGCCCTTCCCCCTGAATCCAGGGCCGGGCGTGGCCATAGTGCCCCGTACAGGCGGAGATCTCCGCACGACGCGGCACTGTTGCCTCTCCCCCCCAAACATCACCCCTGACAGGCGGAGCCCTGTTCCCATGACGGCCTGTCGGTACGGCTTGCAGGCGGCGGGCCCTACCAGGCAGTAAGAGCCCTGAAGACGGAGGAAGCCAGGGCAACCGGGCCTAAGGGAAGCCGGCTTCCAGCAGGCGGCTTATCCCTCCCACGGGCCCCGTGCGCAATCAATCAGATGGGACACGGTGTGGCTACAGTAATCGCCCACCGGGCGGCGGGACTGTAGCCACGCTCCCCCGACCAAGCCTGCATCAGATCAATAGCCGACAAGACCCGTGAGCGGCGGGAGTGGCCTGTCGGCTTCGTACCAGACCAGACGGCGGGGCCACCAGGCGGCGGGCCCCAGCAGTCGGCGAAGAAGCCAGCGGCCGGAGACATTGACAACCGGGTCCTACATCCGGCAGATTACCAATCTACCCCTGGGAGGGGTAGGCCTATATAAACCCCCTAGGGCACCCATGCAAATGGTTCCAACCTATTAGAACTAGATTCACACCTCGAGGAGGAGAGAGCGTGTGTCGGTGTCAAAACCGGCGGATCTCGGGTTGGGGGTCCCGAACTGTGCGTCTAGGCCGGATGGTAACAGGAGGCAAGGGACACGAAGTTTTACCCAGGTTCGGGCCCTCTCGATGGAGGTAAAACCCTACGTCCTGCTTGATTAATATTAATGATATGGGTAGTACAAGAGTAGATCTACCACGAGATTAGAGAGGCTAAACCCTAGAAGCTAGCCTATGGTATGATTGTTGTTGTGTATGTCGTCCTACAGACTAAAACCCTCCGGTTTATATAGACACCGGAGAGGGTTAGGGTTACACAAAGTCGGTTACAATGGTAGGAGATCTGGATATCCGTATCGCCAAGCTTGCCTTCCACGCCAAGGAAAGTCCCTTCCGGACACGGGACAAAGTCTTCAATCTTGTATCTTCATAGTCCAGGAGTCTGGCAGAAGGTATAGTCCGGCTATCCGAACACCCCCTAATCCAGGACTCCCTTAGTAGCCCCTGAACCAGGCTTCAATGACGACGAGTCCGGCACACAGATTGTCTTCGGCATTGCATGGCGGGTTCCTCCTCCAAGTACTTCATAGAAGATTTTGAACACAAAGATAGTGTCCGGCTCTGCAAAATAAGTTTTCACATATTGCCATTGAGAGAATAATATTTACACCAATCTAATCTGCTGACGTATTCTGTAGCACGACACACCACGGCCAATCCTTTATCCGAGTCGTTTCATTATCCCACCTCAGTGCGTCATGCGAGGCAGTTTCCTTGGCACGTCTTGTCAAAGTAGAGATCGTGTCCCCTTATTCCGGGATTCTCATCAATACGGGCGTGGGTAACCCAACCGCGCCATTGATTACGGCGCTTGGAGATAAGCGAGTTTTACCAGGCTAGTGGGGACACGTAGTTGCGTCCACCCATATAAGGGAATAAGGATCCACCTTTTCACCTACGCCTTCTTCCTGTTTTGCCTATCCATCCTCGCGCACTCGAGCTCCAGCGCCCAAGTCTGCACTCCCACCTCAACCTTCTCCAGTCATGTCCGGAGCGAGAGGCAAGTGGATGGTCTCCTCCATCACGGAGGGACACATCAAAAAGCTGAGGAAGGTCGGATACTTGTCTAACGACATCATGCATCGGCTTCCCGAAAAGGGGTAGCTCATCCCCACCCCTAGGCCCCATGAGAGGGTAGTGTTCCTCCCCATTTCCTCCGCGGACTGGGCTTCCCTCTCCACCCATTTGTCCGGGGGCTCATGTTCTACTATGGCCTGGATTTCCATGATCTGGCCCCGAACTTCGTCCTCAACATCTCAACGTTTATCATGGTGTGCGAGGCTTTCCTCCGCATCCGCCCCCATTTCGGCCTATGGCTCAAGACTTTCAACATCAAGCCGAAGGTGGTGCACGGCAACCAGGCGGAGTGCGGAGGCGCCATGGTGGGCAAGATGGCCAACGTCCTATGGCTCGAGGGCTCCTTTGTGGAGACCTTGAAGGGGTTGCAATCGGGGTGGTTTTACATCACCAAGCCGCGCGACACCGAATGGGTCGCACCCCCTGAGTTTCGATCCGGTCCCCCTATGCGGCTCACCTCCTGGAAGGAGACGGGCCTGTTGTGGGGTAAAAAAGGAGAGCTGACCAGACTCCAAACATGCATCCAAACCCTGGTGGACAAGAAGCTCAAACTTGTCAACATAGTCCAGGTTATGCTCATCCGACTGATCCTCCCGTGTCAACAACGGGCTTTCAACCTGTGGGAGTTCGACCCGGCGCAGCACCAAACTCTGAACAGGCTCTTCGACACGACATACGAAGATGCCTGGAGGGTGCTTCTCAAGGGCCCCGAGGCCCCCGCATCCGCTACCGAGGATCGCAGATTCAGTATGCAGCGTCACGCTCATGCGGTAAGCTGTTATTTTTCCTTTTACAGGAAATTAGGTTATCATAGTTTGACTCCATGCGGGATCTAAGCTCCCTTACCTTTGACAGGATTGGCAGGTGACGTCCGGACAGATCAACCGTCCGGCTCCTTTGCCCGAAGGCCCAGCGGACACTCGCTTGGCGAAGCTGCTGGTTCCGGCAGCCTATGTGGTGCCAGAGAAGAAGGCCGCGAAAAGGGCCATGGGGACTCGAAAGAGTGCCCGACGCTAGGAGGTGTCGGATTCATCATCCGATGGTTCCGAAGCGCATTCCTCTCATGAAGACGAGGAGGAAGAAGAAGAAACCTCTCCCCCTCCAGCGGGAGGAGAGAAGAAAAGGAAGGCCGCCCTCTCTGAGGAGGCCAGAGGGTCCAAGAAGGGGAAAACCCTTCCTCCGGACTACTCCACGGACGCCGATGACGGCGGAGAGGAGTGGCAGCCCAGGGCCAAGCCCCTGGCAAAATCGTTAGTATCCGGATACCGGAGTAATTCATAGTATTCGTTTATTGCACAGCTTTCCCTTATGTCAAAATATGTTTATGCAGCCCACCCAAAGACCGGCTCGACGCGTCGTCGAGCGGCTCACTGGACTCATCGGATGTGAACTCGCTTCCGATGGCTTCCTCCCCCTCCCTACGGATGGAACCGAAGTGTTGTCCCAACAGGTTCCAAGTAGGGAGGAGGTGGTCCTGGAGGCGCCGCAAGGCGACCTCCTGGACTCCAGGAGTAAAGGGGATGAAACCCCCCAGGGCTCCAAGTCTAGCTCTAGGCCGGACACCGCTCCGGAACCTTCAAAGGTTCCAGAGTCCGGCGGGGGACCTCCTTCCAAGAGGAGCAAGTCCACCGTGCCGGTGGCCCCCGTCTAACCGGAGGCGCCGGATAGTATGTTGGAGGCGCTCCAAGGCGCCTCCATCGACGAGGAGCACCGCACTATTATGAGTGCGGTGATCCAGAAGGTTCAGTCCGCCAAGAGCGGACTGACTGAAGCTTGTACTAGCCTTTTAACAGGCTTTGAGGTAAGTAAAGAAAGTGTAAATAATAGTACCGCATAGACAGTAGCCCCTGATGCTCTGTTGGGCGTTTGGGAAGAAAAGCCGAATAGAGGATCAAAGAATTCGCAGGAGTCTAACAAAGGAGTCAATATGCGTATGCAGGCTTCTCTACTGGCGTCCGCCGCACTGACTGCGGAAGTGGACACGCTGAAGTAGAGCCTCGAGAAGTCCGAGCAAGAGCTCGGGTGTGCTAAGAAGCAGCTCGAGGAGAAGGAAGGTAAGAAATACCTTGTTTGAATATATATAAAAAAGGTGCAATTGCAAAAAATGACAGGATTAACGTGGCTATTGTAGGGGCCACGTCTGAGGTGGCGACCCTTAAGCAAGCGCTGCTCGAGGCCGAGAAGAGTGCGGCCGCGGAGCGCACCGAGCGGGAGAAGTATGAGGCCGAGGTTGGCAAGGTGCGGTAAGAGCTCCAGGTTCTCATGAAAAAACATGAGAGTTTGGAGCTGGACTCAAAGACGCGAGCGTCCGAGCTCGTGGCGGCTATTGAAAATGCCAAGTCTGCCAAGACCGAATCCCAGAAGACCCTCCAGGAATTGGATGAGGTGAAGAAGATATCGGCGGGTAAGGCATTCTTTATGCAAAGCAAACATATAAACGAGAGTTACTTGTTACTTACCCGAATCCGGAGCTCTCCAGGAGCGTTTGCAGATCTTCCCCGGAGTGTGTCCGATGCCGCCGCATTCTATCGAGCCGAGGAGGGAAGCTCGACAGAGAAGGTGTTCTGGTCTCAGTATGCTGAGGCCGGACACCCTGTGCCCCTGAGCGACTAGCTGAAGCAACTGGTCGAGTTCCATAAGGCGGCCGAACGGGCCATGAAGGGCCTCATAGTTCGGCTGTGGCCTGGAGAGGCTCTGCCTCGGAGCTATTTCAGGCTGGTGCGGCGGCTGGTGGAGGCCTGTCCGAGGCTTGAAGACATCAAGTGCCCCGTCTGCATTGAAGGTGCCCGTAGGGCCCTTGCCCGTGCTAAGGTGCATTGGGGCAAGCTGGATGCTGAGAAGCTTGCGAAGGACGGGCCACCGCCGGGAAAAGAGCATCGCAAGCCCGAGAATTATTATAAGGATGTTCTGAAGGGTGACTGCCTTGTGGCGGATGAATGTACCAAGGATGTATTTTTTGAGTAATACTCACTCGTGTTATCCTGTGCGCTGAAAACATGTTCATATGAGCTAAGCAATGCTGTTGGAATTTAAAATATTACCTTCTATGCGGCTGTTTATCAATACTGAGAGATGGCGAGTCGTCTGCTTCTGCCCCCGTGCCGCTAGTGCTGGGGTGTTCGGGGATAAACCTGGGCGCTCTTTTTCCCATATTTGGGTCCTTCGAGGGAGGCGCTCAGCCCAACGAACAAGGCAATCGGACTATAATGCGTGAACACTCTCACTTAGACATAGAATTCTATAATTTTAAATTTCAACGAAGCCCCTAGTATTCAGAAGACCGAGTTCGGGGCGCTATCCACGCCTTGGCTGGACAGAGCCGACTCCTCGCCCTAAGCGGCATAAGTCTTTAGGGACTCGAAAAAACCTCTCGAACAGCGACCAGCTCTCGCTTCATCATGACAGTCAGTTTTAGCTTTCTCCACTGAGGTGCTCGGCCCAACTCAACTGGGCACAATCGCAGTGGTTCTCCTAGTGCTACCTTAGTCGATATAGCGGAACGTAACGCACCAAAACATAGGAGCCGGGCAAACCCAACTATTGACCCAAGACATGATTCGGAGCCGATGCATATAATGCTATAAGTTCGGGGTGCCGCACTTGTGGAAGTGTTCGGACTTCTCACACCATATTGTGGGGTACTAAAGCCCCTGGCGTATTTTGGCCGTACCAAAGTGTACGGGTGCCACATGTCGTTAAGGAACATATATTTATAGAAAAAGAGTAATGCAAAAATAGACAAAAGCTATGCATTGTTTATTAAAAATAGCTGCGACCAGAGCAGAACGATACAAATAATGCGATAAACAAAAACTTGGACTATTTAACTTGTCTGCTCCAGGGGCAAGTTGCGGAATAGTATGCGAAACAGGTATACTGCTCGTGATAGAGACCACCTGTGAGTTCCGTAATGCGGCGTGGCTTGTCTGCCTCCCTGGTTCTTGCATCGTTTGTGCGGCAATTGAACTGCCGAACAGGCCTTACGAAGAATGGAGTCCTGAAAGTAAGAGAAAATTAAAAAATCGGCAGCCCCTGGTGCAGTTTAAGCCGTGTTTTGGGCGTGACATGATGGTTCCCCTCCCCCTATGCCCATGGTATTTCTAGAGCATAGTTATGTACGCGAAGTACTGGCGTCGCCTTTTTGCAAGGGTTGGGGTTGGGGCCGCATTGCTACGCCTGCTCGGATCGTGCTAGGCGGTCTTGTTGTAGGTTACTCCAGGCGCGCTTGATGGTGTCCGGCCGTTTAGTGACCGGACTGGAGAAGTGCCTGGAGAGGCTGCTTTGTACTTCCGCTTCAAGGGCCGCCGTGTGCTCCTCCGTTCGGAGGGAGCGTTCGGTGTTTCCATTGACCGTAATTACTCCTTGAGGACCTGGCATCTTGAGCTTAAGGTATGCGTAGTGCAGTACTGCATTGAACTTAGTGAATGCGGTTCGCCTGAGCAGTGCGTGATAACCACTACGGAACGGGACTATGTCGAAGATTAACTACTCGCTTCGGAAATTATCCGGAGATCCGAAGACCACTTCAAGTGTGACTGAGCCTGTACAGTTGGCCTCTACACCTGGTATTACGCCTTTAAAGGTCGTTTTGGTGGGCTTGATCCTCGAGGGATCTATGCCCATTTTCCGCAGTGTATCCTGGTAAAGCAGGTCCAGGCTGCTGCCGCCGTCCATAAGGACTCTAGTGAGATGAAATCCGTCAATGATTGGGTCTAGAACCAATGCGGCGGATCCGCCATGACGGATGCTAGTGGGATGGTCCCTTCGATCAAAGGTGATCGGGCAGGAGGACCAGGGGTTGAACTTTGGGGCGACTGGCTCTACCACGTATACGTCCCTTAATGCGCGCTTTCGCTCCCTTTTGGGGACGTGGGTTGCATATATCATGTTAACCGTCCGCACTTGTGGGGGAAAACCCTTCTGTCCACTGTTGTTCGGTGGCCGGGGCTCCTCGTCGTCATTGCTATGCAGCCCCTTGTCTTCATTTTCGGTGTTTAACTTGCCTGCCTGCTTGAACACCCAACAATCCTTGTTGGTGTGATTGGCCGGCTTTTCGGGGGTGCCATGTATCTGGCACAAGCGGTCGAGTATTCAGTCCCAACTAGATGGCCCCCTAGGATTCCTTTTGAATGGCTTTTTCCGCTGACCGGATTTAGAGCCTCTGAATTCGGCATTAACTCCCGTATCCTCAGCATTGTCGCCGTTAATGCGACGCTTCTGCTTGTTGCGACGCGACCTGCCGCTACTGTCCCTGGCATCCGAATTACCAGGGTTCTTGGTCGTATTGTTGCTACGAGCAAGCCAGCTGTCTTCTCCCCCGCAAAAGCGGGTCATGAGTGTCGTCAGTGCTGCCATAGATTTTGGCTTTTCCTATCCTAGGTGCCGGGCAAGCCACTCATCACGGATATTGTGCTTGAAGGCTGCTAGGGCCTCTGCGTCCGTACAGTCGACTATTTGATTTTTCTTTGTTAGGAACCGTGTCCAGAATTTCCTGGCCGATTCATCTGGCTATTGAATTACGTGGCTTAGGTCATCGGCGTCTGGGGGTCGCACATAAGTGCCCTGGAAATTGTCGAGGAATGCGGCTTCCAGGTCCTCCCAACAACTGATTGATCCTGTTGGCAAGCTGTTAAGCCAATGCCGAGCTGGTCCTTTAAGCTTGAGTGGGAGGTATTTGATGGCGTGGAAATCGTCGCCGCGAGCCATATGCATATGAAGGAGATAATCCTCGATCCATACCGCAGGATTTGTTGTGCCATCATATGATTCGATGTTTACGGGTTTGAAACCCTCGGGGATTTGATGATCCATTATTTCGTCTGTGAAGCATAGTGGGTGTGCGGCGCCTCTGTACTGTGCTATATCATGACGCAGCTCCAATGAGCTTTGTCTACTGTGTTCGGCCCTGCCGAATTTGTGACCGGCGTGACGGTTGCCGTCTCGAGCCGTGGGGAACCCACGCGATCCGTAGATTGATCTTGTTTGCCTTGCCTTGTCCCCCAACATATCTCGTAAGTCCGGCGCATATTCCCGTGCCTTGATACGGGGTGCGGCTTGTGTGGAGGGCCGAGAGGCCTCTCTGTCGCGGCCACGAGGTGGCCGAGAGGCCGCATCAAGTGCTTCCTCCTCTAATCGGGGTAGTAACCTGCGCTTTGGGTAGCTCTTGGAGGGGCGTTCGAGTTTATGCTCTTCAGCCGCAAGGACTTCAGTCCATCTGTCGACTAGCAAATCTTGATCAACTTTGAGCTATTGCTGTTTTTTCTTGAGGCTTCTTGTCGTGGCCATAAGCCTGCGTTGAAAACGCTCTTGTTCAACGGGATCCTCTGGCACGACGAATTCGTCATCGTCGAGGCTTGCCTCATCTTCGGAGGGAGGCATATAATTATCGTCCTTGACCTCTCTGTCAGCCGCTCTCTCATGAGGGCTGGTTTCTCCATCCTCCTGTGCTAAATCTTGCTGGAGGGGATTTTCTTTGGCACTTTCCGGGGTATTATTATCTCCCGTGCTGGAATCGCCGTGTTTGTTTTGGCGGGATTTTGAGTGGCGTCGCTGACGCCGGCGCTTAGGCTGCTTCTTGGAGGGTCATCCTCCGCTGTTCCATCGCCATCTCCCTCTTTTGGGGTGTCCACCATGTATATGTCATATGACGAGGTGGCTTTCTAGGGCCTAATAGGCGCTGGTTCTTCATCGTCTCCTTCATCGGCGTCCATACTGTCGATGTCTTCGGAGTCGAAGTCGAGCATGTCTGTTAAATCGTCAACAGTGGCTACAAAGTGGGTGGTGGGTGGGCTTTGAATTTCTTGATCGTCCGTGCCCCATCCTTGCTGACCGCAGTCCGGCCAGGGCTCTCCTGATAAAGAGAGAGACTTCAGTGTCTTCAGCATATCACCAAAAGGCGAGTGCTAAAAGATGTCTGCCGCAGTGAACTCCCTGATTGGCGCCCAATCGGATTCGATCGGCAGGGGCGCGGAGGGTTCGGAGTCCTGAGAGGAGTCCGGCCCCTTGGAGTCACGAGTCTCACAGAGTACGGGGCTGGTGTTCGGCTCAATCGCCGTTGGGATCACAGCCCCCGAGGTGGCGTCCAAGCGCCATCCTCGATCTGCGCAGTTGGCTCCGAATTAAGGGTCGAAGCTGATGCGGGTGCGGCCTTCAGGGCACTGTTCGGCGGTAAAGCTAGATCATCCTCGTCGGGACAGTGCGCGCGCTCGGCAATGGCTCGAATCCGTCGAAGATCAAGTCCCCGCGGACATCAGACGTGTAGTTTAAACTTCCAAGTCAGACCTAACGGCCAGGGGCGTAGCTTTCGATCTGCTTCAGACGGCCAAGTGAATTGGCCCGCAGTGCGAAGTCGCCAAAGACGAAGATCTGTCTGGGGAGGAAGGTCTCACCCTGGACTGCATCGCTATTGATGATCGTAGGAGCCATCGAGCCTGACGGCGACGACACAGAGGAACTCTCAATGAAAGCACCAATGTCGGTGTCAAAATCGGCGGATCTCGGGTAGGGGGTCCCGAACTGTGCATCTAGGCCGGATGGTAACAGGAGGCAAGGGACACGAAGTTTTACCCTGGTTCGGGCCCTCTCAATGGAGGTAAAACCCTACATCCTACTTGATTAATATTAATGATATGGGTAGTACAAGAGTAGATCTACCACGAGATCAGAGAGGCTAAACCCTAGAAGCTAGCCTATGGTATGATTGTTGTTGTGTATGTCGTCCTACGGACTAAAACCCTCCGGTTTATATAGACACCGGAGAGGGTTAGGGTTACACAAAGTCGGTTACAATGGCAGGAGATCTGGATATCCGTATCGCCAAGCTTTCCTTTCACACCAAGGAAAGTCCCTTCAGGACACGGGACGAAGTCTTCAATCTTGTATTTTCATAGTCCAGGAGTCCGGCAGAAGGTATAGTCTGGCTAACCGAACACCCCCTAATCCAGGACTCCCTCAGCATGCCTGCCTTCTTCCACCTCTAGCAAACAGCTCAAGGAGCACCATTGTTCCACTAGTGCCTTAGTGATCATGCGGAGACCCCGTAGAGCATGACTAGGGGTGTTATCTCCTAGGAGAGCCCCGAACCTGGGTAAAGTGCACCGACGTTCGTGTCTACGCCTCATCCTACTTCCAGCACTGGCGATGTTCTACTCGCTCCCACCATGATAAGTCATCCTTTGGCATATGTCGCACCCAACCCCCGACAGATGACCCTCAGTGCCTGCATTAGCTGGTACATGCTTTAGCCGAAGAGCCAGATTCGTTTGGGGGTGGGGGCACCACCCCAGAGACAACACCGCCTGTCGTGCCAGCGCCAAGCCATGGCAAGACCGCCACAACGCTACCACTGTCAGCTGATCCGGATATGCATATGGCACATGATCCGGACGATGACTGTGGTACATTTACCAGGGTCGATAAGTACTTCAACGAACATGGGTACGGTGACAAATTCTTGGGGCCTCCTTCTCAAGATCCCAACCCTGCAAAAGACGATCGCGATCTAGCTGGTATCGCGGAGAAACCCAATTGTAACAGGCGTCGTCTGGCATTTAGTTCTCAGGAGATGCCTCCAGCTGCCGCCTTCACCGAGCCTCAGATAGCCTAGGTGCGAAATATTATCAGCCCCAACACACTCAGGAAGATGGTCTCTGAGCAGAACTCGATCCCATTACAGCAGAAGAAGCAGAAGGGATGGAAAAGAAAGAATAACAAGGGTGCGAGCCAGCCGGCACCGAGTACGATCCGTGCTTAGGATGGGCCACCTTCACCTAAGGATATCTCGAGGAGGGTGCATGTGGCGGGTAGGCCGATGCTACCGACTAATCTTCTCAATGCTGCAACCGGTGCTATGCGGAGTCTGCATGACAGTGTTCTTTCCTTGGAGAAGCGGCATCTCTCCGAGAATGATGTGGCATACCTGGTTTTTGTGGCCAAGGTGCCAGAGGGCAAGGCCTTTGTCGATAGCACCATCGGGGGGATGATCGTCCTGCGGTTTGATGACATCTTCGCTACGTTTACCCTTCATCCACTGCACTACACCTTCATTCGTCTATTTTCGCTAAGTATGGAGATGCGGATCATTAGAGACAAGACCCCGGACATCGTGATAGTCGACCCATTCTACATGTGTGCCAAGATTTTGGGCAGCGCTGGGGACCGGCAAGTCACGAGTTCATACCTGGAAGGCATCATTCTGGCGAACCGAGATAAGGATGACTTCCTTGTGCCTTACTTTCCCCAGTAAGTCATCCCCTCACCGCCCCGTAACATATGATTTCTTAGATTTTGATCGTTCTTTTTTTCTAACATTCCGTGCTTTGTGTAGTGACACACGTTGCACACTCATCCTCTTAAGCCTGAACTATTCCATGGCCACGTTGCACTGTCAGTCGAATAAAGACTACACAAATATCAAGAAAGTTCTTGATGATGTTCTCCCCGACTACGCCAAATCTGGAGGCACCTTCAGGAGGCCAATTTTTAGGTACGGCAAGCACGTGTTCACCCACGTAACGACGTTCCCCTGCGTCAAGCTGCCGCCTGGCGGTCAGAAGGATGCCTACTACGCCCTCCATCACATGCAGGCGATCGTATAGGACCATAATCACCTTCTGCTACCAAATTGTCTCAAAGATTGGGCCGCATGCTTGTCGGCAATCCAGGACACGGACCTCAGACAAGAATTCTTTGGCATCCAGTTGGAGTTTGCGGAAATCATCCATCAAGATGTCCGTCGTACCTCACGGCAGTTCTACCTCAGATATCAACCGTCCAACAGTGAAATAGAAAAAACGATATAAATGCAGGCTGGCAACGACCGCGATTTCATGAGCATCACGAAAGACGGCGGCTTCATCCACGCTCTGGTCCCTGAGTCGAGTCGAAAGTAGTGATGCTATGTAGTTCTGAAATATCGATTAGCTCATGTTGTAATTAAACTTTAATGAACTTGTATGTCTCTTTGGTTTGGACAGTCATTCAACTTATATGTAATCAATGCTATTAATGTGTTGCTTTTCTGCTCCGATCCTTTTGTTGCATACTTATATATTGCTTATGTATTGTCTGTGAATTTCTACTAATGTTCTGTTTGTCTAGTGCATAGAGATGCCGTCGTATGTCGTGTACAAGGGTAAGGTTCCCGGAGTCTACGACGACTGGGAGGAGTGTCAGAGATAGGTTCACTGTTTCAGCGGTAACAGTTACAAAGGCTACACCACTAGGGAGGAGGCGGAAGCTAGATACGTGCGCTATCTAGCGGGAGAGAGGAGGGAGCGGAGGAGGAACCGGATGAAGACCAGTTTCATCGTGATGATGCTCATCGTGACAGCAGCTCTCTTCTATGTGATGGTAGTTTAGATGATCGATATCGACTTTGTAATGTGATGACAAACTCGGCTAATATATATGATGAACTTTGCAAATGTCTCGAGACCTAAACTTGGCTAATGTTTGAACTTTTTTCGCTATTTCAAATTTGGAGACTAATACGATGAATTCTATTCTGTGATGTTTATATTTTGTGCTGTGTAATGTGTATTTTGTAACCTGTGCAAATACCAGATATTTTGTAATCTGTGCAAATATCAGAAAAGCAAAAAAAAATCCTAATATTCATAGTAGTGGCGCACCATATTGAGCACTAGTGGCGCACAAGGGCTAAATACCAGTGGCCCTTTATGGGGCATAGTAATGGCGCACTAGGGGGCATACGTGAAGGTAAATATGGCCCGCTAGGAGGCATAGTAATGGCGCGCCGTTGGACATAGTAATGGCGCACTGCCTGGTGCGCCACTATTGTCTGGTATACTAATGGCACACCAGGGATGATAGTGGCGCACCTATAGTGCGCCATTAATGGCCAAAATAGGTGCGCCACTAACAGGCCTTTTCCTAGTTGTGTAACCCATTACGTTGTCTTCCTTGTCCAACATCAACTCTTTAGCATGTCATATTTTAATGAGTGCTCACAATCATAAAAGATGTCCAAGAGAGTATATTTGTATGTGAAAACCGCTCTTTCTTTATTACTTCCTATTAATTGCAACGATGACCAAAACTATGTTTGTCAACTCTTAATAATTTTTATTCATCATACTCCTTATATGTGAAGTCATTACTCCCCATAAGATCCATATGATCTCTTTATTTCTTCTCTTTTATTCTACTCCCTCAAGATCATAGCGAGATAATCAAGCCCTTGAATCAACACTAATCTTTATTATATATGGCTCACAGACTCGATTATATAGAAGGGTCATAAAGCAAAACTCACAACTAGATCATACTAAAACTTTATTCTACTGGATCAGGATATTACCAAAAGGATTGAACTAAGAAAAATGGTAAAGATGAAAGTGATGGTGATAAGATACCGGGGCACTCCCCCAAGCTTGGTAGTTGCCAAGGGGAGTGCCCATACCCATGTGTTTATGTCTCCTTCCTCGGAGGTGGTGATGATGGAGTTGTTGGTGATGATCGAGTCTTCAGGATCCTCAAATCTGCAGCCAAACTCATCCTCTTGAATCTATATTCATACTCACAGTTTTGGTTTTGCAGGTCATAGATCTGGGCTTGGAGGCGCTCGATTTTCTCGTGAAGCTTGAAGATGGCCTCCCCAATGTTCTTGTCATCCAGCTTGTGGATGTTGGTGAACTCCATGATCATTATATGATTGGAGTTGAGTCCATGTTCCACCATCTCTTAGCACTTGAAAACTTGTTGCTCCAAAGCCCCGAACCTTGTCTCCATGCATCCGGTCCTCCTTGGTCCCTCAACATCACGGATGTGCAGCAACCCCTCACGCATCTCAATGGTTTGAGGGTGTTGCAGCACTTCCGTGAGGTAGGGGTTGATGACCTTCTCGAAGAACTTGTCCTTGGGGGCACTTGAAGAAGCCATGGCGATCAAGATCTGTTAGAAAAACAACTTGAAACAAAGACAAAAGATATTTGCGTGATACGATGGTCAAAACCTTCGGAAGATTATATAATGAATTTTTATTGACCAAAAGAAGTATCGTGCAAGAAAACGGAGTCCGGAGAGCACACGAGGTGGCCACGAGGTAGGGGGCGCACCCTCCACCCTCGTGGACGCCTCATGTCCTTCCAGGACTACTTCTTATTTTCCTATTTTCTTAAATATTCCAAAATGGAGAAAATTGCCATTAGAACTGTTTTGGAGTTGGTTTACTTACTGTACCACATACCTATTCTTTTTCGGAGTCTGAAATGTTCCGAAAAGTGTTCCTTATGTATTCCTCCAGGGTTACAGTTTCAATAACATTAGTTTCAACATTTATGGGATTACCTGAGATATAATGTTTGATCCTTTGACCGTTCACCACCCTCGGATTTGTGCCTTCGAAGTTGTTAATTTTTATGGCACCGGAATGATAGACCTCCTCAATGATGTAAGGACCTTCCTATTTAGAGAGGAGTTTTCCTGCAAAAAATCTTAAATGAGAGCTGTATAACAATACATAATCACCTACATTAAACTCACGTTTTTGTATACTTTTATCCTGCCATCTTTTAACTTTTTCTTTAAACAGTTTGACATTCTCGTAGGCCTGGGTTCTCCATTCATCAAGTGAGCTAATGTCAAAAAGCCTCTTCTGAGCGGCAAGTTTGAAGTCATAGTTGAGCTCTTTAATAGCCCAATATGACTTATGTTCTAATTCGAGAGGTAAGTGACATGCTTTGCCATAAACCATTTTATATGGAGACATACCCATAGGATTTTTGTATGCAGTTCTACAGGCCCATAATGCATCATCAAGTTTCTTGGACTAATTCTTTCTAGATCTATTAACAGTCTTTTGCAAAATTAATTTCAGTTCTCTATTACTAAACTCTACCTGACCACTAGATTGTGGATGATATGGAGATGCAATTCTATGATTAACATCATACTTATCAAGCATTTTAGGAAAGCACCATGAATGAAATGTTAACCACCATCAGTAATTAAGTATCTAGGGACTCCAAACCTCAGAAAAATAACTTCTTTAAGCATCTTAATAGAGGTGTTATGATCAACACTACTAGTTGGAATATCTTCTACCCACTTAGTACTATAATCAAGAGCAACTAAAATATGAGTATACCCATTAGAGGAAGGAAAAGGTCCCATATAATCAAAGCCCCAAACATCAAATGGTTCAATAACAAGTGAATAATTCATAGGCATTTCCTGACGTCTACTAATATTACCGATTCTTTGACATTCATCACAAGACAAAACGAACTTACGGGCATCCTTGAAGAGAGTAGGCCAATAAAAACCGGATTGCAATACCTTATGTGCAGTTCTGTCTCCAGCATGGTGTCCTCCATAAGCCTCGGAGTGACACTTGGGTAGGATATGTTCCTGTTCATGCTTAGGTACACAATGTCTAATAACACCATCTACTCCTTCTTTATAAAGATGCGGGTCATTCCAGAAGTAATGTCTTAAATCATAGAATAACTTTTTCTTTTGCTGGTATGTGAAACTAGGTAGTATAAACTTAGCAACAATATAATTAGCATAGTCTGCATACCATGGAGTAGTAAGAGAAGGATTTATCACAGCTAATTGTTCATCAGGAAAGCTATCATCAATAGGTAGTGGGTCATCAAGAACATTCTCTAACCTAGACAACTTGTCTGCAACGGGGTTCTTAGCTCCCTTTCTATCAATAATATGAAAATCAAATTCTTGTAGCAAGATAACGCATCTAATAACTCTAGGTTTAGCATCTTTCTTTTCCATAAGATATTTAATAGCAGCATGATCAGTGTGAACAGTTACTTTAGAATCGACAATATAAGGTCTGAACTTATCACAAGCAAATACAACTGCTAAAAATTCTTTTTCAGTAGTAACATAATTTCTTTGAGCACTGTCTAGAGTTTTACTAGCATATTGGATAACATTTAATTTCTTATCAACTCTTTGTCCTAAAACAGCCCCTACAGCACAATCACTAGCATCACACATAATTTCAAGTGGTAAATTCCAATCAGGAGGTTGAATAATAGGTGCAGAAACCAAAGCTTTCTTAAGTATTTCAAATGCTTCTACACAATCATCATCAAAGACAAAAGGAACATCTTTTTGTAAAAGATTAGTCAGAGGCCGAGAAATTTTAGAGAAGTCCTTAATGAACCTCCTATAAAAACCAGCATGACCAAGGAAGCTTCTTATACCTTTAATGTCCTTGGGACACGTCATATTTTCAATAGCATCAACTTTAGCTTTATCAACTTCAATAACTCTTTTAGAAATTTTATGCCCCGACAATACCTTCATTAACCATAAAGTGGCACTTCTCCCAATTCAAAACAAGATTATTTTCTTCACATCTCTGCAAAACTTGATCAAGGTTGCTTAAGCAATCATCAAAGGAAGTCCCATAAATGGAGAAATCATCGATGAATACCTCAAAAATCTTTTCACGAAAGTCAGAGAATATAGCATTCATACATCTTTGAAAAGTAGCAGGTGCATTACATAGACCAAAAGGCATACGTCTATAAGTAAAGGTACCTAAAGGGCAAGTGCAAGTTATCTTTTCTTGATCCTCTTTTGATATGGGAATTTGAGAGAAACCAGAATAACCATCTAGGAAGAAAAAATGTGCATGTTTTGATAATCTTTCTGGCATTTGATCAATAAAAGGTAAACGGTAATGATCCTTTTTAGTAGCTTTATTTAATTTGCGGAAATCAATTACCATTCTATAACCTGTAACAATTCTTTGTGGGATCAATTCATATTTATCATTAGGAACAACAATAATACCTCCCTTCTTAGGGACACAATGGATAGGACTTACCCACTGACTATCAGCAACGTGATAAATTATACCTGCCTCCAGAAGCTTTAGTATTTCTTTTCTTACTACTTCTTTCATCTTAGGATTTAACTGTCGTTGGTGATCAACCATTGGTTTAGTGTCTTTCTCTAGCTTTATTTTGTGCTGCCATAGAGTGGTAATAATGCCCTTAAGATCATCAAGAGTATATCCAATAGCATCACGGTTCTTCTTCAGAGTTTTCAATAATTTATTTTCCTCATGCTCTGAAAGGTTAGCACTAATAATAATAGGATATATCTCTTTCTCATCCAGATAAGCATATTTAAGAGTATCAGGTAAAGGTTTAAGCTCAAACACGGGATCACTCTTAGGTGGAGGAGGGTCCCCTAGGATTTCAACAGGCAAGTTGTGTTTCAAAATAGGTCCCTGTTTAAAGAATACTTCATGTATTTCCCTTCTTTCATTCATAAACATATTCTTTTCATGGTCTAGCAAATATTGTTCTAAAGGATCAATAGGAGGTACGACAATAGAAGCAAGACCAATAATTTCATCTCTACTAAGCAATTATTTATCATGGGGTTGTCTAGGAAATTTAACAAAATTAAACTCATGAGACATATCCCCTAAACCCGCAGAAACAATATCCTTATTGCAGTCTATCTTAGCATTAACAGTATTCAGGAAGGGTCTACCAAATATAATGGGATAAAAGTCATCTTGTGGGGAACCAAGAACAAGAAAATCAGCAGGATATTTAACTTTCCCACACAAGACATCAACATCTCTAACAATCCCAACTGGTGAAATAGTATCTCTATTGGCAAGCTTAATTGTAACATCTATCTCTTCTATCTCAGTAGGTGCAATATCATGCATAATTTCTTTGTATAAGGAATGAGGTATTGCACTTGCACTTGCACCCATATCACATAAGCCATGATAAAAATGATCTCCTGTTTTAACAGAAATAACAGGCATGCGTACAACAGGTCTATGTTTATTTTTAGTATCAGGTCTAACAATTCTAGCAGATTCATTGCAGAGGTAAATAACATGCCCATCAATATTATCGGCTAAGAGATCTTTAATCATAGCAACACTAGGTTCAACTTTAATTTTCTCAGAGGGAGTAGGTGTTCTAGTATTACTCTTACGGACCATAGTTAAAGCTTTAGCATGCTCCTTTACTCTAACAGGGAAAGGTGGTTTCTCAATATAAGCAGTAGGAACAACATGATCATTATAAGCGATAGTCTTTTCTTCAACTTTAATGGGTGCAACTACTTTTACTTCAATGGGAGGATTGTATTTAAACCACTTCTCCTTAGGGAGATCAACATGAGTAGCAAAGGATTCACAAAAAGAAGCTACTATCTCAAAGTCAGGTCCATATTTAGTGCTAAATTCAAGGAAAGAATTGGTATCCATAAAAGATTTAACCAATCAAATTTTGGTGTTATACCTGACTCCTTACCTTCGTCGAGGTCCCAATCTTCAGAGTTGCGTTTAATTCTTTCCAATAAATCCCATTTGAATTCAATTGTCTTCATCATAAAAGATCCAATACAAGAAGTATCGAGCATGGAGTGATTACTAAGAGAAAGCCGAGCATAATTTTTGAATAATCATTTATTTTGAGAGCTCATGATTGGGGCATGAATATAACATTGACTTAAGCCTCTCCCAATCTTGATCGACGCTTTCTCCTTCGCGAGGCCAATATATATATATATATAATTACGATCACGATGAACAAGATGCATAGGATAACACTTCTGATGAAATTCCAATTCCAATCGTTGGTCGTTCTATGATCCAATATCATCACATAGCCTAAACCATGTCAATGCATCTCCCTTTAAAGATAAATGGAAGACCTTATTCTTGATAACATCCTCAGGCATACCTGCAATCTTAAATAATCCACAAACTTCATCCACATAGGTTAGGTGCAAATCGGGATGTAATGTTCCGTCACCTGTGAAAGGATTAGCTAGCAGTTTCTCTATCATACCCGAAGGAATTTCAAAGTAAACATTTTCAGTAGGTTTGGTAGGTTCAGGAGCAACTCTTTGCTCTACTGGTTGGGGTGAAGATACCCTGAACAAGCCCCTCAAAGGATTATGTTCCATAGTAACAAGTGACAATAAATTTCAGCACACTATATAAATAATTCCTTACCAAATTCGACCTACCAAAGGCGCTTCACTCCCTGGCAACGCGCCAGAAAAGAGTCTTGATGACCCACAAGTGTAGGGGATCTATCGTAGCCTTTTCGATAAGTAAGAGTGTCGAACCCAACAAGGAGCAGAAGGAAATGATAAGCGGTTTTCAACAAGGTATTCTCTGCAAGCACTGAAATTATCGATAACAGATAGTTTTGTGATAAGGTAATTTGTAATGAGTGACAAGTAATAAAAGTAAATAAGGTGCAGCAAGATGGCCCAATCCTTTTTGTAGCAAAGGACAAGCCTGGACAAACTCTTATATAAAGTAAAGTGCTCCCAAGGATACATGGGAATTATCGTCAAGCTAGTTTTTCATCACATTCATATGATTCGCGTTCGGTACTTTGATAATTTGATATGTGGGTGGACCGGTGCTTGGGTACTGTCCTTACTTGGACAAGCATCACACTTATGATTAACCTCTATTGCAAGCATCCGCAACTACAACAGAAGTATTAAGGTAAACCTAACCGTATCATGAAACATATGGATCCAAATCAGCCTCTTACGAAGCAACTCATAAACTAGGGTTTAAGCTTCTATCACTCTAGCAACCCATCATCTACTTATTACTTCCCAATGCCTTCCTCTAGGCCCAAACATGGTGAAGTGTCATGTAGTCGACATTCACATGACACGACTAGAGGAAAGACAACATACATCTCATCAAAATATCGAACGAATAGCAAATTCACATGACTACTTATAGCAAGACTTCTCCCATGTCCTCAGGAACAAACGTAACTACTCAAAAATCATATTCATGTTCATAATCAGAGGGGTATTAATATGCATAATGGATCTGAACATAAGATCTTCCACCAAGTAAACCAACTAGAATCAACTACAAGGAGTAATCAACACTACTAGCAACCCATAGGTACCAATCTGAGGTTTGGATACAAAGATTGGATACAAGAGATGAACTAGGGTTTGAGATGAGATGGTGCTGGTGAAGATGTTGATGGATATTGACCCCTCCTGATGAGAGGATCGTTGGTGATGACGATGGTGATTATTTCCCCCTCCCGGAGGGAAGTTTCCCCGACAGAACAGCTCCGCCGGAGCCTTAGATTGGTTCCGCCAAGGTTTCGCCTTGTGGCGGCAGAGTTTCGTCCCATGAGCTAGCTTATGATTTTTTCCTCGACAGAAGACTCCATATAGCCAAAGATGGGCATCAGAGGGCCACTAAGGGGCCCAGGAGGCAGGGGCTTGCCTAGGGAGTAGGGCGCCCCCCACCCTCGTGGACGGTGAGTGGCCCCCCTCTGGTACTTATTTCGGCCAATATTTTTTATATATTCTAAAAATAATTCCCATGGAGTTTTAGGACTTTTTGGAGATGTGAAGAATAGGTCTCTAATATTTTCTCCTTTTCCAGCCCAGAATTCCAGTTGCCGACATTCCCCCTCTTCATGTAAACCTTGTAAAATAACACAGAGTAGGCATAAGTACTATGACATAATGAGTAATAACAGCCCATAATGCAATAAATATTGATGTAAAAGCATGATGCAAAATGGACGTATCAGGGTGCAGGTTCCCGGTGGCGCATGGGGATGCGGGGGTCCGGCGGCGCGTTTAGGCGTAGGGTCCCACCGACGGAGGCGGGGCGGCGGAGGCCTGGTCCAGGGCCGGCGGCAGCGTGTGGGATGGAAGGGAGGCGGTGGATCGGGAGGTTGCTGGGGCGCTGGTGGGGGATCATGGGATCGGGGGCGCTGGTGGGTGGGGGCATGGCTGATTAGGGAGTCCGGGAACAAAGCTATCGCTGCTATACAGGGCACCATTATCCGAATAACTATTCTGATCCTAGGATCAGAATAGTGCTAGTCTATATATATTATATATTTATTATATATTTATATTTATGTTTATCACTACTCTTATAAAAACAGAGTTGGTGATGATGGTGTTCCTACCATCCTGCAATATAGGCCGTCTGATTTATATCTGACGGATAGGAAGGAAACTATGGTAATTTTGCAAAAAGTTACCCGCACCTCTCTCCATGTTTGCAGATAAGCCCTTCCCTCATTTATCCTTTTCTTCCACAAGATAAAGTACTCATATAAATGCATCTTTATGTTCCGTGCAACATGGGTATCTTGCTAGTTCTAAAAAACTTTCCATCATTTGCCACACTACTCGTTGTAGATGAAGAACCTACCCAAGCACAGCGCAATACAAGAGCGATGCACAGTTCCAAGGTTATATTCTGTTGGACAAAGAAAGCTATAACCAATTACTTTTACAGGAACAATAGCAACCAGGAAATTTGTAGGGTAGGTATGGATAAAATTGGAGTTGCACATGTATTGCTAAGAGATTCAATATAGACATTACCAATAGAGGAGGGGTACGAGGGTCGCGGCAGCGTCTGTGCATCATGGTCGGCACCGGGAGTCGGTTCATTGTCCATGACGGTGGTGCTTCTGTGCTTGGCGTCGGCTTTTGGGAAGCAGATCCGAGACCGTGGAAGACGCTGCCGGGGAAGAGGCTCCGTGTACGACGACAACGGTGGACCGACTCTAGTGTGGCGTACGACATCGTCGATGAGGCAGATGGGCTGCGGTGGACGAGTGCGCCGATGTAGAATGGGAGGAGCACGAAGGCTGCGGTCCTGTGGAGAAGTCTATTTTGCGGTGGGGATAGAAAATGGGGAGTATTTAGGTGTACTACTCTGGGTGCCGTGGTGGGGTTGGCTGGGTAGGGTGAACCTAAAGTTACCAAAACAGCCCCCTACCCACCAGCATCCATGGGCTTGTTTCGAAGGTATGATGGTAACTTCACACTGCTCGAATCAGGGTCATGGGAGATTTTCCCGCCGACCTCAAAATTTTGTAACACCGAACTCCCCGTTTGGCGTGTTGGGTGATTGGGCTAAGAAACTAGCGAGTAGTACTAGTAACTACTAGTAGTCCCCCCGTTTTTATTAACTATGCATATTAGGTTTAACCGAAGTTAAACTTCGTAAAGTTTGACCAAGTTTATAAAAAATATAAACATTTACCATAACAAATATGTATGATGTGAAAATACATTCAATAATGAATCTACTGGTGTTTATTTGCTATTATATATGTTAATATTTTTTGTTATAAACTTTGTGAGAGTTTACAAAACTTGACTTTGACCAATGCTAATACGCGAACTTAAATAAAAATGTAGGGAGTACACATTTGTTTTCTTAGTTTATAGTGGAATTAATCATTTGTTGTAAACATGAAATAAATATGTTAGGCTACTGAATTCAAATGTAATGGTTTATACAATTCAATAGTTAAAATCATTGTTGAATTCCAAGATGTATACGAGGTCTATAGTACTTCACAATATGCTCAAACTCACATAATCCCAGTCAAATGAAAATCTAAATGCATTTCATAGTTATTACTTTGTAGGATGCAACAAGACCAACCATAACTCTACATGATCCATTATAAAGCACAGTTTGAGCACATCCCAATGTGTGAATGAAACATGTAGAGAGAGCTTGCGAAGATGGAGCAAATAGGGCGGGAAAGATTGTATGTATGTGGGCGAGAGTGTAGGAGACAAACCTAACAACAGAGAGAGAGAGAGAGAGAGAGAGAGAGAGAGAGAGGAAGAAGTTAGGTCCGTGAGAAATATGGAGACATCTAATATACGAGAGCTGCGTGTGGATTTGGATTTTGTACATGTGGAAGGAGAAGAGACAACGGGTGTGATTAGAGAGCTGGAAAAACATGGTCGAGAGGGGAAGGATCTCATGGGTTGAGGGATTGATAATTTCGTGCGGGAGAGAGGGGGGAGGAGTCAGTCAGCCGTCGTCAGATCATCCTGCTTCCAAATGGCCTCGCATTCTCTAGTGTAGTGTGTTCGCTGTCTTTGATCTCCTCGATGCCCTCTTTGAAGATTGAGGTGGTGTGAATGCTAGGGTGCAGAGAAGCACAGGCGAGAGTGGTTGCCAAATAACCTTGGATGGGGATGAATTTTGTGCTCTGGGGAGGGGGGGAGTGTGTGTGCAGTGTGTGTGTCAGATATTTAGAGAAATCAAATCTATGGAGAGAATGTGTGTGTATGTGACAGAAAGATACATGCTAAATAGGGTTTTCACGAAGAGATTGTGCGTGTGAGATATAGAGCGATGTGCGGGCCTTGAGGTAGGCAGGGGCCGGGTGAGGGTGCCAAAATGTGTGCATTGATGCATGTGTTACATGCGATCGTGCGAGGGATGGACAAATCGAGAGAGATGGTTGTTGTGTTACGGATGCTCCTCTCTCTCTCTCTCGAACACACACGAGTACACACAGAAGACCGTTCTCTCATGTATACACAACATATCGACATCTCTCTATGTCTCACTCATGCATGATCATTTGCACATTCACACCTCTCTATGTCTCTATCACACGCACATCGTCTCCACATTGCTATCGGATTCAGGGCTCCGCTGACCCAAGAAAGGTTCGAACTCTAGGGCGTGTGTGAAGAACTCAACCTCTTCAGCCAACCAATTCATTGTTCTCACGTCCTAACTCGATGAATAGGAAAGGAAAGACACACAGCAGTTTACCCAAGTTTGGGCCACCTTGCGGTGTAAGACCCTACTCCTTCTTTGGATTGGATTAGCCTCGAGAGGGGCTAATGGTGAACTAGTACAGGGGAAGAACAAGCTTAGGAGGCTTATTCTTGTGGATGTGAGCTACTGAGGGTTTGGGTTGGATCCCGGATCCCCTCCTATGGTGGTGGCTAAGCTATATTTATAGTGGCATTGGTCCTCTTCCTCCAAAACGAAGGCGGGAAGGGATCCCATAGTGGCAAAGTTTGATGGGGGACAAATAGTACATCTTATCCTGACGAAAGGTGTTCTTTGCTTGCAAAGCTTCTTCTTGGGACGCCGTGGTGGGCTCGGCGATGACATCCGTCCTGCCGGTCTTGGTCTCGTTGCACGAGAATGGAAACCTTTGGCTAATTCCTCAGGACTCCGCGCCTATGCTTGGCTCCTTAGCACCAAAGAGGAAACCTGCCGCTCTACGCCTGCTAGCACCCTCCTGGCCTTGGTCATCATGGCTTGCGTCACCTCAACCTCATGAGGTGAGCACTTGCATAGGAATCTTCGCTCCTCGGGAGCTATCCTAGGGAGGCTGCTTCCTTCGATGGTCTTGGTGCCGTCCGCCCCGCGAGGCTTGGCCCCTCGCGAGGGTCTTGTCTTGCCGGTGCTGAAGACGGGCCATACCAGGCCGACGATGGAGCCATGCTGTGGGCTGCAGGCAGGCAAGTGTGGGTATCGGTGTCAAAACCGGCGGATCTCGGGTAGGGGGCCCAAGCTGTGAGTCTAAGGATCAATGGTAACAAGGGACAATGGGGACACGATGTTCACCCAGGTTCGGGCCCTCTTAAAGGAGGTAAAAGCCTATGTCCTGCTTGATTATATTCGATGAGTATAGGGGTTACAAGAGTTGATCTACCTCCAGATCGGGATGGCAAAACCCTAGCTGTCTACCTATGATTATTCTGATAGTCTCTACGGACTAAACCTTCTGGTTTATATACACACCGGAGGGGCCTAGGGTTGTACAGAGTCGGTTTGCAGAAGAAGGAAATAGTACATACGGATACCAAACTTGCCATCCACGCATATAAGAGTCCTACCCGGACACAGGGGATAGTCTTCTGCTTTATCTTCACGGCCCATCAGTCTGGCCCATATCAAATAGACCGGACACCCGAGGACCCCCTAATCCAAGACTCCCTCAGTATCCCCCGAACTTGCCTTCAATGACGATGTAGTATCCGACTTATGTCTTCGGCTTTGCAAGGCGGGTTCTTCATCATACTCCGGATTGACGATATCACGATTTTAACCTCCATGTTCTGCCTTTACGATTCCTTTCGGTTGTCACCTCGATTTCCACGCGTTGGGCGAATGTGAATGGTCCATAATTTTTTACAAATAAACCCCTTATGATGCAAGGGTGGCATGTATATAAGGAGGTTAGATCTCCCAATGCCATCACATATCGTGCAAAGAGCATTAGAGCAAACTACGTAAAAAACATCAAAACATGGCAAGCGCCCCTGGCTCTTCCTCGCGCCCTCATGGCCCCCAAGCGGGTGATTGGCAAAGCTGCTCTGTATCCCACCTCCACCTGAATCAACTTGAGATGCAGGGATATCTCCATCTTGCAGATCTAGTCTCTATGCAGGCAGGATTGGACTCAATTGGCAATGATGTGCTAGCAGAGAATTTCCCCAACCCCAACAAGGAGGAGAGGGTGTGCTTCGTCTCGTTTCTTTTGAGTGGCTTAGGATTACCGATCCATCCGTTCCTCAGAGGTCTATTGGAATTCTACAGGATCCACCTACACAACCTCACACCAGGTTCGATCCTGCACATTTCGGGTTTCGTCGCTCTCTGCGAACCATTCTTAGGCTGCGAGGCTCATTTCGAACTATGGAGAAAGTTCTTTTGCCCTATCCCTCGCCATCAAGGGGGTTCCATATTTGAAGTGGGCGGATCAGGTTACCCTGTCGGAACTCCCAAAAAGGGATCCGAAGAATGGACTTTGGAATGGTTTTATATTGAGGACGCCCCCCTTCCAGAACTAGTTCGACATGCACTTCCCGAACTCTCTAGTGCTGCTTTGAAGAAACACCTCAATTGGCGCCCCCGGATCCCCGAACAAGAAGACAATGCAGAAGTAAGGAGGTTGGTCAGCAAGGTCAGGTTACTTTCTCATTCCGAACTCTCAATAATCAAAGTCATGGACATCGCGATAAAGCAGTGTATCCAGCCTCTTCAGTCCAGAGTGACCCCTTTATGGTGTTACACCGGGGAGAACGATGCATCTAGTTATAAGCGCAAGGGCCCAGATACCCCAGCCGCTCTGGCTGCCATTCTGGAAGATCTTTATAAGGGGGAGAAAGAATAATTCACCCGCTTAAATTGTCGGGAAGGTTTTTCCATGTACAACCCCATTGAATGGGTAAGTTTTTGATTATAAGCATTGTACTACCTCTTTATCGAGGTGCGCTAATCAAACTATTCTGGTCGTCTTAAAAGAAACATGGAGGAAGGTAGTCAAAAATGTTCATTGCCCCTCCCCACAGCCAATTGACCATGCTCGCAACAAAGACCCCGGCTTCCATGTGGATCCGGATATATTTTATAGAGTTTGATGATGGAGTCTTTTATCAAGCAAGCCTTGATGGCTCGGATGTGGCTATTATGGCCGACTACCCAGGCCTGTTCCCTTTCTCCAAGGTAAGTACTCGAAAATCATCCCCACAAAAGGAGCCCCCACTTGCGTCTCACCCATCACACTGTATCATGCTTCATAGGATCGGCGTTTGGTGAGCCGCACTCCATCGAGGGTGGCCTGTAGGAAGGAAGCATCTACGCGGGGTGATCCTTCAAAACGAAAGGAAGCCGGGAGCACCGTCAATCTCCCTCTGTCAGTGTCAAATCCGGCGGATCTCGGGTAGGGGGTCCCGAACTGTGCGTCTAAGGTTGATGGTAACAGGAGACAAGGGACACGATGTTTACCCAGGTTCAGGACCTCTCTATGGAGGTAATACCCTACTTCCTGCTTGATTGATCTTGACGAATATGAGTATTACAAGAGTTGATCTACCACAAGATCGTAATGGCTAAACCCTAGAAGTCTAGCCTGTATGACGACGGTATTGAGTATATCCTTTCCAGACTACACCCTTCGGTTTATATAGACACCGGGGAGATCTAGGGTTACATAGAGTCGGTTACATAAGATGGAATCTTCATAGTCGTTCACCAAGCTTGCCTTCCACGCGAAGGAGAGTCTTATCCGGACACGGGTACAGTCTTCGGTCTCCATATCTTCACATCCCATCAGTTCGGCCCATAGATAACAGGCCGGATGCCCGAGGACCCTGATACGTCTCCAACATATCTATAATTTTTGATTGCTCCATGCTATATTATCTTCTGTTTTGGACATTATTGGGCTTTATTATTCACTTTTATATTATTTTTGGGACTAACCTATTAACCAGAGGCCCAGCCCAGAATTGTTGTTTTTTGCCTATTTCAGAGTTTCGCAGAAAAAGAATATCAAACGGAGCCCGAACGGAATGAAACCTTCAGGAACGTGATTTTCAGAACGAACATGATCCAAGAGACTTGGACCCTACGTCAAGCAACCAATAGGGAAGCCACGAGGTAGGGGGCGCACCTACCCCCAGGCGCGCCCTCCACCCTCGTGGACCCCCTGTTGCTCCACCGACGTACTCCTTCCTCCTATATATACCTACGTACCCCCAAACGATCAGAAACGGAGCAAAAACCCTAATTCCACCAACGTAACTTTCTGTATCCACGAGATCCCATCTTCGGGCCTGTTCTGGAGCTCCGTCGGAGGGGGCATCGATCACGGAGGGCTTCTACATCAACACCATAGCCTCTCCGATTATGTGTGAGTACTTTACCTCAGACCTTCGGGTCCATAGTTATTAGCTAGATGGCTTCTTCTCTCTTTTTGGATCTCAATACAATGTTCTCCCCCTCTCTCGTGGAGATCTATTCGATGTAATCTTCTTTTGCGGTTTGTTTGTTGAGATCGATGAAATGAGGGTGTATGATCAAGTTTATCTATGAACAATATTTGGATCTTCTGAATTCTTTTATGTATGATTTGTTCTCTTTGCAAGTCTCTTCGAATTATCAGTTAGGTTTGGCCTACTAGTTTGATCTTTCTTGCAATGGGAGAAGTGCTTAGCCTTGGGTTCAATCTTGCAGTGTCCTTTCCTAGTGACAGTAGGGGCAGCAAGGCACGTATTGTATTGTTGCCATCGAGGATAACAAGATGGGGTTTTTATCATATTGCATGAATTTATCCCTCTACATCATGTCATCTTGCTTAAAGCGTTACTTTGTTCTTATGAACTTAATACTCTAGATGCATGCTGGATAGCGGTCGATGTGTGGAGTAATAGTAGTAGATGCAGGTAGGAGTCAGTCTACTTGTCTCGGACGTGATGCCTATATACATGATCATACCTAGATATTCTCATAACTATGCTCAATTCTGTCAATTGCTCAACAGTAATTTGTTCACCCACCGAAAAATACTTATGCTCTTGAGGGAAGCCACTAGTGAAACCTATGGCCCCCGGGTCTATCTTTCATCATATTAATCTTCCAACACTTAGTTCTTTTCATTGCCTTTTATTTTACTTTGCATCTTTATCATAAAAATACCAAAAATATTATCTTATCATATCTATCAGATGTCACTCTCATAAGTGACCGTGTAGGGATTGACAACCCCTTATCGCGTTGGTTGCTAGGATTTATTTGTTTTGTATAGGTGCGAGGGACTCACACGTAGCCTCCTACTGGATTGATACCTTGGTTCTCAAAAACTGAGGGAAATACTTAGGCTACATTGCTGCATCACCCTTTCCTCTTCAAGGGAAAACCAACGCAGTGCTCGAGAGGTAGCAAGAAGGATTTCTGGTGCCGTTGCCGGGGAGGTCTACGCAAAAGTCAACATACCAAGTACCCATCACAAACCCTTATCTCCCGCATTACATTATTTGCCATTTGCCTCTCGTTTTCCTCTCCCCCACTTCACCTTTGCCGTTTTATTCACCCTCTCTCTCTCTCTATCCTCCCTCTCTTTCTCTATTTGCCTCTTTTTTGCCCATTCCTCGTTTGCTTGTGTGTTGGATTGCTTGCTTGTCACGATGGCTCATGATAACACTAAATTGTGTGACTTTACCAATACCAACAACAATGATTTTATTAGCACTCCGATTACTCCTCTTACCGATGCTGAATCTTGTGAAATTAACGCTGCCTTGCTGAATCTTGTCATGAAAGATCTGTTTTCCGGCCTTCCTAGTGAAGATGACGCTACCCATCTAAATAGCTTCGTTGATTTGTGTGATATGCAAAAGAAGAAATATGTGGACAATGAAATTGTTAAATTGAAGCTATTTCCTTTTTCGCTTAGAGATCGTGCTAAAGCTTGGTTTTCGTCTTTGCCTATAAAGAGTATTGATTCTTGGAATAAGTGCAAAGATGATTTTATCTCTAAGTATTTTCCTCCCGCTAAGATCATCTCTCTTAGAAATGATATTATGAATTTTAAGCAACTTGATCATGAATATATTGCACAAGCTTGGGAGAGGATGAAATTAATGATACGTAATTGCCCAACACATGGTTTGAATTTGTGGATGATTATACAAATTTTTTATGCCGGATTGAATTTTGCTTCTAGAAATCTTTTAGATTCGGCCACAGGAGGCACTTTTAAGGAAATCACTTTAGGAGAAGCTACTAAACTCCTAGATAATATTATGGTTAATTATTCTCAATGGCACATTGAAAGATCTACTAATAAAAAAGTGCATGCGATAGAAGAAATTAATGTTTTGAGTGGAAAGTTGGATGAAGTATTGAAATTATTTGCTACTAAGAGTGTTTCTTCTGTTCCTAATGATATTCCTTTGTCTACATTGATTGAGAATAATAATGAATCTATGGATGTGAATTTTGTTGGTAGGAATAATTTTGGTAACAACGCGTATAGAGGAAACTTTAATCCTAGGCCTTATCCTAGTAATTCCTCTAATAATTTTGGTAATTCCGACAACAATTCTTATGGAAATTTTAATAAGATGCCCTCTGAATTTGAGACTGGTGTTAAGGAATTCAAGAATTCACAAAAGAATTTCAATGCTTTAATTGAAGAGAAATTTCTTAAAGTTGATGATTTGGCTAGGAACATTGATCGAATTTCTCTTGATGTTGATTCTTTAAAACTTAGATCTATTCCTCCTAAGCATTATATCAACGAGTCTCTCAAAGCTATGGGAATTTCCATTGATGAGTGCAAAGAAAGAACCGCTAGGATGCGTGCTAAGAAAGAATCCTTTATAAGAGCGTGTTCTTCTAGTTTCCATGAAAATAAAGATGAAGATCTAAAAGTTATTGATGTGTCCCCTATTAAATCTTTGTTTTGCAATATGAATCTTGATAATGATGGGACTGAATATGATCCACCTTTACCTAGAAGGCGTTCCAAAAATTCGGAGTTTTTAGATCTTGATGCTAAATTCGATAAAAGTGGGATTGTAGAGATCAAAACTCTAGATGTTAATGAACCTACTATTTTGGATTTCAAGAAAATTCATTATGATACCTGCTGTTTGATAGATTGTATTTCCTTGTTGCAATCCGTGCTAAATTCTCCTCATGCTTATAGCCAAAATAAAGCTTTTACCAAACATATCGTTGATGCTTTGATGCAATCTTATGAAGAAAAAGTTGAGTTGGAAGTTTCTATCCATAGAAAACTTTATGATGAGTGGGAACTAACTATTAAAATTAAAATTAAAGATCATGAATGCTATGCCTTGTGTGATTTGGGTGCTAGTGTTTCCACGATTCCACAGACTTTGTGTGATTTGTTAGGTTTCCGTGATTTTGATGATTGCTCTTTAAACTTGCACCTTGCAGATTCCAGTATGAAGAAACCTATGTGAAGAATTAATGATGTTCTTATTGTTGTAAATAGGAACTATGTGCCCATAGATTTTATTGTTCTTGACATATATTGCAATCCTTCATGTCCTATTATTCTTGGTAGACCATTCCTTAGAACGATTGGTGCAATTATTGATATGAAGGAAGGAAATATTAGATTCCAATTTCTGTTGAGGAAATGCATGGAACACTTTCCTAGAAAGAAAATTAAATTACCTTATGAATCTATTATAAGAGCCGCTTATGGATTGCCTACCAAAGATGGCAATACCTAGATCTATCCTTGCTTTTATGCCTAGCTAGGGGCGTTAACGATAGCGCTTGTTGGGATGCAACCCAATTTTATTTTTATTCCTTGCTTTTTGCTCCTGTTTAGTAATAAATAATTTATCTATCCTCTGTTTTGGTTGTGTTTTTCGTGTTTAATTAGGGTTTGTGCCAAGTAGAACCGTTGGGAAGACTTGGGGAAAGTCTTGTTAATCTTGCTGTAAAACAACAGAAATTTAGCGCTCACGAGAACTGCTACCATTTTTATGCGTAAAGCTCTATTTAGTTAATTATTTTTTCAGATGATTAATAGATAAATTACTCACGTCCAGCCTTTTATTTTAGAATTTTTGGGGTTTCAGATCTTGCGCTAGCTACAGATTACTACAGATTGTTCTGTTTTTGACAGATTCTGTTTTTCGTGTGTTGTTTGCTTATTTTGATGAATCTATGGCTAGTAAAACAATTTATAAACCATAGAGAAGTTGGAATACAGTAGGTTTAACACCAATAAAAAAATAATGAGTTCATTATAGTAACTTTAAGTGGTCTTTTGTTTTCTTTCGCTAATGGAGCTCACGATATTTTCTACTTTAAGTTTTGTGTTGTGAAGTTTTCAAGTTTCGGGTAAGGATTTGATGGATTATGGAACAAGGAGTGGAAATAGCCAAAGCTTGGGGATGCCCATGGAACCCCCAAGATAATCTAAGGACACTAAAAAGCCAAAGCTCGGGTATGCCCTGGAAGGCATCCCCTCTTTCGTCTACTTCCATCGGTAACTTTACTTGGAGCCATATTGTTATTCACCACATGATATGTGTTTTGCTTGGAGCGTCTTGTATGATTTGAGTCTTTGATTTTTAGTTTACCACAATCATATTTGTTGTACACACCTTTTGAGAGAGACACACATGATTCAGAAATTATTAGAATACTCTATGTGCTTCACTTATATCTTTTGAGTTATATAGTTTTGCTCTAGTACTTTACTTATATCTTTTAGAGCACGGTGGTAGATTTGTTTTATAGAAACTATTGATCTCTCATGCTTCACTTAGATTATTTTGAGAGACTTAAATTGTCGGAGTAATGGGCCACGGGTAGGCTAACCCGAGGGCCAAAACCTTTCAAGACAGTGGGGCTGACTGCGCCCCTTGAGACGACAGATGAAGAGCCGCCTTCTGGAGGACGGCTGAAGAAACAGTCGGCTGCCCGCATGCATCCAAGTCCTAGAGGAGAGGACAAGACCGGCCGACTCCCGCCTGGCGGCTTCTAGAGAAGCCGGCCGCAGGGAGTCGGCCCACAGCACCAACAAAGCCCATGCCCTCATCAGGGGGGATGGGACAGGGAGTGGCAACAGTGAAGCCCACTCCCTCCCCTTTTCCAGGAGATGGCTAGGCCACAGTGCGTTGTACCAACGGAGATCTCCGTCTGGCGTGGCACTGTTGCCATGCCATCCCTGACATCAGCAACAGTGGGCGGAGTCCTGTGCCCATGACGGCCTGTCAGCACGGTCCACGGATGACGGGCCCTACCAGTCAGTGAGAGTCCAGAGGACGGCAAGAGTGCCACCAGTCGGACCCGTAGGGAGTCGGGACCCGGGAGTCGGCCTGCCCCTCCCACGGGTTCCCCGCGCCATTAACCAGACGAGACCGGGAGTGGCTATAGTGATCACCGCCAGACGGCGGGGCTATAGCCAGGACCCCATGACCAAGCCTGCGTCATTAGAGGCATGCCTACAGTAAACAGCAGCCGGCAAGACCCGCAAGCGGCGGGTACGGCCTGTCGGCTTCGTACTAGACCAATCGGCAGGGCACGCCAGTCGGCGGGCCCCGGCAGTCGGCGGGCCCCGGCAGTCGGCGGAAGGGCCGGCGGGTGAAGAGACTGACGGCTGGGCCCTGCGCCCAAACAGTTTTACATTGTACCCCTAGGGGGTAGGCCTATATAAACCCCCAGGGCACCCATGCAAAGGGTTCCGAACCATTAGAACTAGACCAGTTCCCAGAGGGGGGAGAGAGCCGACCCTGCCTTCTCCTACCTTCGGCATACATCACGAGGATCACCCTTGTATTCACTTTGCCTTAGTGATCATGCGGAGACCCCACAGAGCAGGACTAGGGTTGTTATCTCCTAGGAGAGCCCCAAACCTGGGTAAAGTACGACGGCGTTCGTGTCTACGCCTCATCCCGTTTCCAGGCACCGACGACGTTCTACTCGCCCCCACCATGATAAGCCATCCATTGGCATATGTCGCACCCAACCCGTGACATTTGGCACCCACCATGGGGCCAGGTGCACCGTCGTCCGGAGACCTGTTCTGGACGGGAACCCTCTTCCTCCCTGACGAGCGCAGCCAGCCCGCCACGCCAGACGGAGTCTACACCGATGCGCTGCATGGTGCTGAAATCGCCTGCGTGGCCAGTTGCCGCGCCGATCTTGTCGGCGAGGTCCGCCTCTCCGACGAGCCCGCATCTGACGTGGGCACAGGCCCTGATAGCCTCCTCGCAGGCCTCCTCGATTAACTCCACGTCGCCAGCGAGCCAGCTGGGGACTTGGAGTTCGTAGACTCCACTGATCCGATGTTGGTTGACTCCGACACCGCGTCGCTTGACACGTTCCCCACCAACGTGGTGATCTACGACGAGCCGCTCCCTTACACGGAGAGCGGAGGAAGCACCATCATGGAAGTGCTTGTCATTGATCATGGCGAGCACTCCAATGGGGGTGATTACGACCCGCTCAACGCGGTGCAGCAAGACCTGGCAGCGCCCATTCCCGAAGACGCCGACGCCGAGACACTTGAGGCATGCCGCCTTCAGTTAGTCGAAGGCGCCAAAAATCTGGCCAGCATGAGACGCCTATTAGAGGCCTACCAGCGCGAGATGGACCACGCTGTGGGCGGCACGCCGGCTCCAGCTGGGCCTAGCGGCCTTGGCAAGGTCCAGCAGCGCGTCCTGGCCATCGCCGACCTGTTCAGGGCAAATCGCCCCGTTTACTCCACGCCTACGAAGAACATTCGAGCCGCCCAGGCGGCGGCAGACGAGCTGGACAATTCGAGGGCGAAGAACGTCGCTTGATGACGGAGCGCGTCCAGTAACTCCTTGACGCGGCTGCGGAGCAGAACAAGGCCGGTTGCCGCACTGATGCGCCGCACCGACAAAATGGCAACGTGCCTCCCCACCGAGACCAAGGCGCCACGCCTCGGACAACGACTGGCGGCATCCGTGGAAGAAAGGACAAGGAGCCGGTTGCCAGCCGCAGTCGGACTCGCATCACCATAGAGCGCGACCAAGACGGCCGCCCAAGAATGGTGGAACGATGGGACGACTGTCCGCCTCCTCCCCCTCGAAGGGAAAGGCGAGTCTCCCTGCCGCCTATTGATCACCCGACGCTCGGCGACCGCCATGGCCGCCGAGAGGGACTCGGAGAGAATGATGCCCGCCACCGGATCGACCATCTCCACCGATCCCTGGCGCTTGAGGAAGAAGATCAGTTGGGTCTACCGTGTTTTGGCCCCCGCATCCAAGACGAGCCCTTCCCCAAAGGGTTCACGCTCCCCAGAGGAACACCCAAATACATCGGCTCCGTGAAGCCGGAAGACTGGCTAGTCGACTACTCCATGGCTGTCAGCATAGCAAATGGCAACAAGCGTGTTGCCGTGAAGTACGTTCCGCTCATGCTCCAGGGCACGGCCCGGACATGGCTGAACAACTTAAGGCCCCGCAGCATCAACAGTTGGGTCGACTTCACCGGCGCTTTCGTCTGCAACTTCACCAGCACGTACATGCGGCTTCCTAAACCTCGCCAGCTCTCCTTATGCGTGCAAGGCCCCGATGAGTCAGCTCGCGACTACCTCACGCGCTGGGCCGAGCTCCACAACTCCTGCGAGGGCGTGCATGAGGTGCAGGCCATTGAGTACTTCACTGCGGGATGCCGAGAGGGCACCCACGTCAAGCACAAGCTTCTCTACGACGAGCCGGAGACCCTCGACGAGCTGCTAATCATAGCAGACAAATATGCCACGGCCAATTCCTCCATGAAGACGGAGATTCAAGTCAGTGCGACAGGCAAGGTGGCTCCTCAGGATCCTCGAACCCCGGCTGGAGACACTAGTCGGCGTCAATAGTAGAACAACCACAAGCGCAAAGCCCCACAGTCGTCTTTCACCAGTCGGCAGGTGGCGACAGTCGAAGACCAGTAGCCGGAAGGGCAGCCTCCACCCAAACGCCAGAAGGGCGGCAAGCCCAACTGGCAGCCGGCCTTCTCATATGAGCAGACTTTGGATGGACCCTGCAAATTCCATAGTGGTGCGAAGCCGTCCAACCACACCACTCGGAAGTGCCACTGGCTCACTAGGATCGCCAAGGGAGACGACCTTTTGCCTCCCCCACCTGCTGGGCAGCCGCCTCCACCTCCGCCCCAGCAGCCGGCGGTCAGACCAGTCGGCGGGATACAAGACGAGTACCCAGAAGAGCATGGAGCCTATGTCGTGTTCACCAGCGCGGCCGATGATCGACGCAGCAGGCGGCTGCAGTAGCAGGAGATGAATGCAGTAGCATCTGACACACCAGAGTTCATGCATTGGTCTGAGAAGCCCATCAGCTGGAGCAGAGCTGACCACCCGGAAGTAATGCCCGAACCCGGCTCCTACGCCTTGGTTTGGGACGCAACCTTTGCCACGGACAAGCGAGCTGCTCGCTTCTCCAGAGTCCTCATAGACGGCAGCAGCAGCATCAACTTCCTGTACAAGGATACCATGGAGAAACTAGGAATCAGACAGAGGCAGCTTCAGTCCAGCCGGACAATGTTCCATGGCATAGTTCCTGGCCTTTCCTGCTCACGAATCAGCAATATCTTGATTGTCGTCCTCTTCGGGGACAAAGATCATTTCCGCCGAGAGTGAATTTGGTTCGAAGTGGTGGACCTTGGGAGCCCATACCATGCGCTACTTGGCCGGCCTGCCCTGGCCAGGTTCATGGCTGTCCCCCACTATGCCTACCTCAAGATGAAGATGCCGAGTTCTAAAGGGATTTTGACCATAACTGGCGACTACAAGAAGTTGTCCGCCTGCGCAGCAGAGAGCAGTCGGCTGGCCGAGTCCCTCGTGATCGCTGCTAAGAAGCGGCTACTTGACTGGGTTGTGGCGATGGCAAGCAAATAGCCAGAGATGTCGCCCGATGCTAGGGAGTCGGAAGTTCAGGCCTCGTTCAAGCCGGCCAAAGAAACAAAGAAGATACCTTTGGACCCGGAGCACCCAGAGAGGTATGCTGTCGTAGGCGCCAACCTCGACAGCAAATAGGAAGGCGAGCTCGTCGATTTCCTCCGTGAGAATCGGGGCATCTTCGCATGGTCCCCCAAAGACATGCCAGGTGTCCCGACGGATTTCGCCGAGCACAAATTGCATGTCCGATCTCATGCCAAGCCAGTCAGGCAGCCTTTGTGCCGCCTGTCAGAAGAGAAGAGAAGAGTTGTTGGAGAAGAGATAGCCCGGCTGCGGGCAGCCGGCTTCATCATGGAAGTGTTCTTTCCAGAATGGCTAGCCAACCCGGTGTTGGTACTGAAGAAGAACAAGCAATGGAGAATGTGTATTGACTACACTTGTGACGCCCCGAGACCGATGTGCCAGGTGTCTTCCAGTTATTCGCTGTTTTTGCCTTGTCATTTGCTTGAGTGTCATGCATTTCATATCATGTCATCATGTGCATCGCATTTGCATACATGTTCATTTCTTGCATCCGAGCATTTTCCCCGTTGTCCGTTTTGCATTCCGACGCTCCTATGTCATCCGGTGTCCCTTTCTACCTCTTTTCGTGTGCTGGAATTAAACGTTCTCTGTTTGGACCGAGATTTGCCAAGCGGCCTTGGTTTACTACCGGTAGACCGCCTGTCAAGTTTCGTGCCATTTGGACTCCGTTTGATACTCCAACGGTTAACCGAGGAACTGTAGAGGCCTCATGTGTGTGCAGCCCAACACCCCTCCAAAGTGGCCCAAAGCCCAACTAAACCTCCTCCATCATCTAGGTCGTTCGATCATGATCGCGTGGCCGAAAACCGCACCTCATTTGGACTCTCCTAACTCCCTCTACCTATAAATATGTGATCCTCTCCAAAAATTCGCGCAGTCTAACCCTTGATCTCACCTCCCTCCGGGCCGCCGGACATGTCCGCCTGCCAGTGGACGCGTCCATCCCACCGCCACCTCACTCATGCCACGTTACTGCGCCGCCGCTCCCCTCCACTCGCGCGCCGCCACCTCAGCCTCCCTCTGTACAGCGCCCGCCGCGGCCCGCAGAGCCCAGGCGGGGCCCGCCCGACCCAGACCTCTAGCGCCGACGCCCCGACGCGCCCGTGCTTCGCGCGCCTCCGTCTGCCGCCGCCACCATCGCCGCCGCAGCTGCCCGCCGCCGCCGCAGCACTCCGCCGCCGTCTCACCTCGCCGCCTCCACCATAACTCGTCGCCCGTGGCCGCGGGCGACCTCCACGGCGCCGCACCACCGCCGCCCAGCGTCGACGACCTCGCCGTGCCGCCCTTCGTGTCCTCAGCTGCGGCCCGACCTCCCCACCGCCGAGTTCCACCGTCGCCGGCGTCCCACAGCCACTCGCCATCCGGATCGGATCGGGAGGAGCCCGATCCACCCGTTGACCCCGCGCCCGGATATCCCTGTCCCGGGGATCCGCTCGACCAGCGATCCAAACGGCATCCCCGGATCCCTCCGTTCCGTTTCTGCGAGGTGAATTTTGACTAAGTCCTGAGATCTGCATATTTTCTAGCACTATTCATCGCATCATATCTCTGCACCCGTGACTTCATTTTGGGCGTGTAGCATATCAAATTGTTCGTCTCGACGAGTACTTCATTTCATCTCATTGTATCATGTTCATTTGAGCTCATCTTGATGCCCTAAATGCTATTGGAAGAGTGCTAGTTTCTGTTAGTTCCACTTTATTATCAGCATTTGGACATTTGTCATTTTTTCCATGATTAATGTGTGCCTCCTATGATCTTGAGCCCTACATGAGTTTTGAAGTATGTCATGCCATCTTTACAGGGGTGTATGCCATGTATTTTTGTGATCTCTGTGGTGACTAGCACAAGCATGTAATGTAGCTCTCGTAATGTTGCTGATTTCAGGAACTTAGAAATCTTCTAAGTCATTTCCCTGATTATATTTTATGCCATGTATTCATGTTGCTACAGAGTGATCCATGCCTCTTTTGAGCATGATCAGTAAGGATGTTTTGTAGATATTGTGGTGCTCTATCCATCCATGTCTTTGTTTGCATTTATGGAGCACCCTAGCTTGAGTCAATCGAGCTCTACTTTTGCTATAAAATGTTCCTGGCAGAATGTTTACGCTTAAGCATTTTTGCCAAGGTTGTTGTAGTTGATCCGTGCATGGCATGACGTTGTTCTTGCCATGTTTAGCTTCTATGCCATGTCTACTTGCTGGGTGTATGCTTAGTTTATCATGCAATGCCTTGTGGTGAGTGCATCGAGCTCGTAAACATGTCTACTTAGTATTTGTTTTGCCATATTCCAGTTTTCTGTTAAGTCTGAATCTGTTAGCGAAAGTTGCTATGTTCACATGGTTGCCATTGTATTTTCTGATCCCTTTTGGCTTATGGTCAGTAAGGGACTTTTGTTTTATGCTTTGAGTAGCTTCATGCCATGCCTTGCTTTGCCATGATATGTTCCTGTAGCTTGTTGTTATCGTGCTCTAAACATTGCTTCCTGATGTTAAACTCCTGACATGTTATTTTCACATAGTCTGTAACATGTTATCTTTTGCACTTTTGCCATGCTTGTTTGAACCTGCTATTGATTGAATTAGCCGTAGCTCACTGTTCATCTTTTGTCAAGCATCTTGAGTGGATCCCTGCCATGTGCTTTGTTGCTATGTTAGAGTGCAGTAGCTTGCTGTTCTTGATGCATTTAGATGGCATCATGCTGTTAATCGCAGATCAGTGCCATATTTGTTTTGCTTGTGATTTCCAAACCATGCATCCGATTCCGGTGATCTTTATATCGATTTCGACCGAAATCAACTCATCTTTCCATTGGTACTCTTGGTTTTCCAAATTGTGGCTAGGTGCAATCTTGCCTTCCGAAACATGCATACGCATCGCATACCGCATACCGCATGTCATACCATTTTTTGCATCATGTTGTTTGTGCATTGCACGTGGTTGATTGTATCTCCCTTTGCTTGTTGTTCTTGCTTGGGTAGAGCTGGGAGACGAGTAAGTGATCGAGGACCCCATTGAGTATGTTTACGAGGATCAAGCTAACGTCAACTCGGAGAACTTTGCAGGCAAGATGACCATACCCTCGAAATCACTTCTATCTTTGCTTGCTAGATGCTCGCTCTATTGCTATGCCTATGCTACGATACCTACCACTTTCTTATCATGCCCCACACATTGCCATGTCAAACCTCTAACCCACCTTGTCCTAGCAAACCGTTGTTTGGCTATGTTACCGCTTTGCTCAGCCCCTCTTATAGCGTTGCTAGTTGCAGGTGAAGATTGGAGTTTGTTCCTTGTTGGAACTTGTTTATTGTTGGGATATCACTATTATATCTTGTCTATATTTTAATGCACCTATATACGTGGTAAAGGGTGGAAGGCTCGGCCTTATGCCTGGTGTTTTGTTTCACTATTTCTGCCCTAGTTTCCATCATACCGGTGTTACGTTCCTTGATTTTGCGTTCCTTACACGGTTGGGTTATAATGGGAACCCATTGATAGTTCACCTTGAATAAAACTCCTCCAGCAATGCCCAACATTGGTTTTACCATTTGCCACCTAGCCTCTTTTCCCTTGGGTTTCCGGAGCCAAAGGGTCATCTTTATTAAACCCCCGGGCCAGTACTCCTCTGAGTGTTGGTCGAAACTAGAGCCCCTTACAGCGCCACCTCGGGGAAACTCGAGGGCTGGTTTTAGTTGTACAGATTACTTATCTGGTGTGCCCTAAGAATGAGATATGTGCAGCTCCTATCGGGATTTGTCAGCACATTCGGGTGGCTTTGCTGGACTTGTTTTACCATTGTCGAGATGTCTTGTAATCGGGATTCCGAGTCTGATCGAATTGTCTTGGGAGAAAGAATATCCTTCGTTGATCGTGAGAGCTTGTGATGGGCTAAGTTAGGACACCCCTCCAGGGTTTTGAACTTTCGAAAGTCGTTCCCGCGGTTATGGGCATATGGGAATTTGTTAATGTCAGGTTGTAGAAAACCTGAGACTTATCTTAATTAAAATGCATGAACCGCGTGTGTAGCCATGATGGTCTCTTTCTGGCAGAGTCCGGGATGTGAACACGGTGTTGGAGTTATACTTGACATAGGTTGTTCTAGGATCACTTCTTGATCATAGTTTCTCGAACGTGCTTTGCCTTCTCTTCTCGCTCCCATTTGCGTATGTTAGCCACCATATATGCTAGTGCTTGCTGCAGCTCCACCTCACATACCTTTTACCTACCCATAAGCTTAAATAGTCTTGATCGCGAGGGTGTGAGATTGCTGAGTCCCCGTGACTCACATATTACTTCCAAAACCAGTTTGCAGGTGCCGATGATACCATGCAGGTGACGCAACCGAGCTCAAGGAGGGGCTCGATGAAGCTCGTGTTCGTTATGTTGTTCCGTTTCCAGTTGATCAGTAGTGGAGCCCAGTTGGGGCGATTGGGGATCTGTAGCATTATGGGTGGTCTTCTTTTATTTTGGTTTCGTAGTCGGACCTTGATTGTATTCTGGATGATTGTAATGCTATATTCATGTATTGTGTGAAGTGGCAATTGTAAGACAACTCTGTACCTCTTTCTAATTCAGTACATGGGATGTGTAAAGATTACCCCTCTTGCGACATGCCTACCATTCGGTTTTGCCTCTAAGTCATGCTCCGACACATGGGAGATATAGCCGCATCGTGGGTGTTACAACACTATCCACAACAAAGCATGTCTTAAGGACCCGTTCGCTTTGCCAAGGATCGACCAAGTGATAGACTCCATAGCCGGATGCGAGCTGTTGAGTTTCTTGGATGCATAGTCGGGATATCACCAGATCAAGTTGAACCCAACCGATAGGCTGAAGACCACCTTCATCACGCCGTTTGGAGCCTTCTGCTACTTGACCATGACGTTCGGCTTGAGGAACGCATGCGCCACCTTCCAATGTTGCATGCAGAAGTGCCTCCTCAAGCAACTCGACAGAAATGCTCACGTTTACGTGGACGATGTGGTGGTGAAGACAGAGAAGAGTGGAACACTGCTGGAAGACCTCAAGGAGACCTTTGAGAACTTGCGCCGATTTCAAATCAAGCTCAATACAGAGAAACGCGCCTTCAGAGTACCAGTCGACCAGCTCCTTGGCTTCCTGGTCTGTGAATGCGGCATAGAGTGCAACCCTGTGAAGATCATGGCTATTGAGAGGATGGAGGTACCCAACCGACTGCTGGACGTACAAAAGTTCACCGACTGTTTGGCATCCATCAGCCGATTCATCAGTCGGCTGGGCGAGAAGGCTCTCCCCCTATACCAACTCATGAAGAAGACCACTTTTTTCGAGTGGAACCACATGGCGGGCGAAGCTTTTCTCCAACTGAAGAAGATGTTGACTACTCCACCTGTCCTGGCGGCTCCGACTCCTAAGGAACCCATGCTCCTCTACATCGCCGCCACCAGTAGAGTAGTCAGCACAGTCATCATAGTAGAGCGCAAGGAAGAAGGCAAGGCACTACCAGTCCAGAGACCGGTATATTATTTGAGTGAAGTACTGTCGACCTCCAAGCAAAACTACCCCCACTATCAGAAGATGTGCTGCGGCGTGCACTTTGCCGCCAAGAAATTGAAGCCCTACTTCCAAGAACATCCAATCACTATGGTCTGCATGGCTCCACTAGCCGAGATCATCGGAAGCCGGGATGCTTCAGGCCGAGTGGCCAAATGGGCCATAGATTTGGCCCCCTACACCATCTACTACCAGCCTCGCACCGCCATCAAGTCGCAAGAGCTGGCCGACTTCCTCGTCGACTGGGCTGAGACCCAGTATCTGGCGCCAGCGCCTGACTCCACCCATTGGAGGATGCATTTTGACGGCTCCAAGATGCGCACCGGCTTGGGACCGGCATCGTCCTCACCTCTCCCAAAGGCGACAAGCTCAAATATGTGCCGCAAATCCATTTTGCCGCCTCCAACAATGTCGCCGAATACGAGGCACTCATTCACGGGCTCCGGCTGGCCAAAGAGCTCGGCATTCGCCGGATCCTGTGCTATGGTGACTCCGACTTGGTCGTCCAGCAGTCGTCAGGCGATTGGGACACCAAAGACGCAAACATGGCAAGCTACCGCTTACTCGAACAACAACTCAGCGGATATTTTGAGGGGTGCGAGTTTATCCATGTGCCAAGAAACGACAACGACCAAGCAGATGCCCTGGCACGAATCAGCTCCACCCGACAAGCAATACCGTCCGGCATCGCCCTTCAGCGCCTCCTAAAGCCGTCTTTCAAGCCATCGCCAGAGTCATACTCTATCTTCATACCGGCTCCTCCCGAAGCAGTCGAATCTGACTCGAGGCCCCCCGCAAACGGCACGAATAATCCAGCAGACGGCGCGGGGATCATGGCAGTCGCACCCGGCCTGGGGACTGCGGCGGTCGGCCCGGAGATTCTAGAGCCCGGTCCGGGGACCGCACCAGTCGGCCCGAGGACTTCATCGACACAGCAAGCGGCTGCCGACTCCAGCCCACCACCTCCCGGCCCAGCCGCCCTCGTCCAAGTCGCAGTCCTGACGGTTGCAGAAATTAGAGCACCATCATGGGCTGAGCCCATCCTCAAATTCCTGGTGAACAAAGAGCTGCCAACTGATGAGATCTTAGCTCGTCAAGTGCAACGGCGGGCGGCAGCCTACACCATAGTCAACAGAGAGCTCGTAAGGCACAGTGTCACTGGTGTCTACCAGTGCTGCGTGGAGCCAGAGCAAGGCCAAACAATTCTTAAGGACATCCATCAAGGCGAGTGTGTCCACCACATGGCTTCAAGAGAACTCGTCGCCAAAGCCTTCTGCCATGGTTTCTTTTGGCCGACTTCTCTTGAAGACGCCAAGGCCTTGGTCCAAAAATGCAAGGGGTGCCAGAAGTTCCGCTCTAAGCCACACCAGCCGGCTTCTGCACTCAAGACTATTCCCATTGCCTGGCCCTTTGCTGTTTGGGGCCTGGACATGGTAGGACCATTCAAGATGGCACGAGGCGGCTTGACTCACTTACTTGTCGCGGTGGACAAGTTCACCAAGTGGATAGAAGCAAAAACCAATCAAGAAGTTGAATGGTCCGACTGCTGTGACCTTCATCTCCGACATCACAATTCAGTACGGCATACCGCACAGCATCATCACCGACAACGGCACGAACTTTGCCAAAGCTCCCTTGGCCCGTTTCTGCGCAAAGCAGGGCATCCAACTGGACTTAGCGTCCGTTGCCCACCCGCAGTCCAACGGCCAGGTAGAGCGAGCAAACGGCCTAATCCTGTCTGGCATCAAGCCTCGGCTAGTCGAGCCTCTGGAGCGCTCGGCCGGCTGCTGGCTTGACAAGTTGCCAGCCGTCCTCTGGAGCCTGTGGACGACTCCAAACAAGTCAACCGTCTTCACGCCCGTCTTCCTCGTCTACGGTGCCGAAGCCATCATCCCAATGGACATAGAATTCGACTCCCCTCAAACACCATGTACACCGAAGAGGAAGCAGAAGAAGCACGTCAAGACGGCGTCGACCTGTTGGAAGAGGGCCGGCTGTTGGCACTTAGCCGGTCCAGCATCTACCAGCAGAGCCTGCACCGATACTACAACCGGAAGGGCAAGCCTATATCTTTCCAAGAAGGAGACCTTGTGCTCTGACTGATTCAGTGAACAGCCAGCCAGCACAAGCTCTCAGCACCTTGGGAAGGCCCTTTCATCATCAGCAAAGTGTTGGGCAATGACTCCTACTACCCGATCGATGCTCAGAAGCCCTGAGCACGCAAGAGGGACGACTCTGGCAAAGAGACGGAGCGGCCATGGAATGCAAACCTCATCCGAAGATTTTACAGTTAATGCAGTATGTACCACACTACCTTTTGTATTAAAGTACGAAGACCTCGGGCCCCTCGAGAAGAGCTCAGGGACTGCCCTCTTTTATCTATATGATAAGAGTTATGCCTATGAGTATGTTATTCTTTGTTATACCGCTTGACACCGGGTTCGACTAGTTGGCCAGGGGACTTGCCGTCTTAAACTATGATATGACTTCCTGCAGCCGGACAAGTAGTGTGTGGCACTTAAGCCGTCTCCTGTTAGAGGCTGCAGACCGCGGAGCGACTGTCTGGTGGGCAGGAGTAAGGTAGAATGGGTGTCCGCATGAAAAATGGCTAAGGACTCAAAGCATGCACATCGTTTAAGCCAGCTTCCGGCCTTTTACACCCGACTCTTGAGCAGCCGGCTCGCCGTTCTCTAAATTAACTTGATAAAAACTCTAAACGGCTAAGTACTTGCCTTCCCAAAGAAGCTAAGTACTTGATCCAGTAGCAGTCCGCAGAGCGGCTGTCCAACTAGCAAGACGACAACCAAGGGAAGGCGGCAAAGGAAAAAGCCAAAGAGCAATAAGCAAGAAGAGATAGAACGCGGATAAATATTTACAATGAAAAGGCCCTTGGCCGAATCCTCAAACAGAAGTTCAAGATACACCCCGTGGGTGGAATTGTGCAAAATAACAAGTTCATTGAGACTATTAAGCAGGTAAAAACAAAAATAAAGTGGCTGCCTAGGAAACCACAGACGGACTCGGAGGACTGGAGGGGTCGGCGGTACCAGTTGCCGGGGAGGCCGGCTGGTTGGTCTCCGCTTGATCACCTCTGGCGACAGCTGGCTCAGTTGGGCGTGGCTCATTGCTAGAGGCGCCGTCGAGCTGGGGCTGGTCGTCTGCTCTGACCTCTGGCGCCTCCTCCTCATTTCCTTCCTCTTCCTCGCCTTCTTCCTCTCCACTAGAGTCAATCACCTCCGCCGAGACCTCGCCGTCGTCTGGGTTCAGCACGAACCACTCCGGCGGTGCCTCCTCGCCATTTTCAGCCCGCTCTGGGACAAAGACACTGGTGTCGGTGTATTCGGCGATCGACGCGGCGCGCTTGACGAGATCGTCTTCCACGACCGCCAACTCCACCTGAGCTTCCAACCGGAACGTGGCTAGCTAGGCTCGACTCAGCCCAGGATAGCACGCCTTGGCGACCTCTAAGGCCCGACACGCTCCAGCCCGGGCCGAAGAGCCCTTCTAGGCCTCAAGACGGCCGGCTGCTACCTCCAACCAGTCGGCAGTCCGATTGGGGGTGTGTAACGCCCTCGATGCGGCTATATCTCCCACATGTTGAAGCACGACTTAGAGGCATAACCGCATTGAAAGCAATGTCGCAAGTGAGGTAATCTTCACACAACCCATGTAATACATAAGGGAAAGAGATACATAGTTGGCTTACAATCGCCACTTCACAAAATTACATGAATAAAACAATACAACATCCAGATACAATCAAGGTCCGACTACGGAACCAAAATAGAAGAAGACTACCCCAAATGCTACACAGATCCCGGATCGACCCCAACTGGGCTCCACTACTGATCAACTAGAAACAGAACAACACAAAGGGCAAGATTGTCATCGAGCTCCTCCTTGAGCTTGGTTGCGTCACCTGTACGGTATCAACGGCACCTGCAAGCTGGTTTTGGAAGTATTTGTGAGTCACGGGGACTCTGCAATCTCGCACCCTCGTGATCAAGACTATTTAAGCTTATAGGTAAGGTAAAAGGTATGAGGTGGAGCTGCAGCAAGCAACTAGCATATATGATGGCTAACATACGCAAATGAGAGCGAGAAGAGAAGGCAAAAGCACGGTCGAACAACTATGATCAAGAAGTGATCCTAGAACAACCTACGTCAAACATAACTCCAACACCGTGTTCACTTCCCGGACTCCGCCGAGCAGAGACCATCACGGTTACACACGCGGTTGGTGCATTTTAATTAAGATCAACTTCAGGTTTTCTACAACTGGACATTAACAAATTCCCATCTACACATAACTGTGGGCACGGCTTTCGAAAGTTCAAATCCCTGCAGGGTGTCCCAACTTAGCCCATCACAAGCTCTCACGGTCAAGGAAGGATATTCCTTCTAGCGGGAAGACCCGATCAGACTCGGAATCCCGGTTACAAGACATCTCGACAATGGTAAAACAAGTCCAGTAACACCTCTCGAATGTGCCAACAAATCCCGATAGGAGCTGCACATATCTCGTTCTCAGGGCACACTCAGATGAGACTAGCTACGAGTAAAACCAACCCTCAAGTTTCCCCGAGGTGGCCCCGCAGGCAGCTCAGTTCGGACCAACACTCAAAGGAGCACTGGCCCGGGGGGGGTGTGGTTAAAATAAGGATGACCCTTGAGTCCGCGACTCCCAAGGGAAAAGAAAAGGCTAGGTGGCGAATGGTAAAACCAATGTTGGGCATTGCTGGAAGAGTTTTATTCAAGGCGAACTATCAAGGGGTTCCCATTATAACCCAACCGCGTAAGGAACGCAAAATCCGGCAACATAACACCGATATGACGGAAACTAGGGCGGCAAGAGTGGAACAAAACACCAGGCATAAGGATGAGCCTTCCAACCTTTACCAAGTATATAGATGCATTAATTAAATAAGAGATATTGTGATATCCCAACAAAATATCCATGTTCCAACATGGAACAAGCTCCAATCTTCACCTACAAGTAACAACGCTATAAGAGGGGCTGAGCAAAGCCGTAACATAGCCAACCAACGGTTTGCTAGGACAAGGTGGGTTAGAGGCTTGGCTTAACAATATGGGAGGCATGATAAGCAAGTGGTAGGTATCGCAGTATAGGTGTAACACCCCGGATATGACTTTCCAATATGTATTCCAACTCATGTTGTATCCGACATTAAGTTATTTTATTTTCTCGGGTTCGGCTTTTTGTCTCCATGTGTTGCTATCATTGTCATGCATCTCATATCATGTCATCATGTGCATTGCATTTGCATACGTGTTCATCTCATGCATTCGAACATTTTCCCCGTTGTCCATTTTGCATTCCGGCGCTTCGTTCTCCTCCGGTGGTCATTTCCACCTTTCTTTCATGTGTGGGGATTAAACATTCCCGGATTGGACCAAGACTTGCCAAGCGGCCTTGGTTTACCACCGGTAGACCGCCTGTCATGTTTCGTATCATTTGGACTTCGTTTGATACTCCAACGGTTAACCGAGGGACCGAAAAGGCCTCGTGTGTGTTGCAGCCCAACACCCCTCCAATTTCGCCCAAAACCGACCTAAACCCTCTCCATCATCTAGAGCGTTTGATCACGATCGCGTTGCCGAAAACCGCACCTCATTTGGACTCTCCTAGCTCCCTTTATGTCTATATATAGAACCCCCTCAAAAAATCTTGCGGATGAACCCTAGCCCTGCTCCTTCTCCGCCGCCGGACGTGTCCGAGCCAGGCCGGACACGTCCGCGCAGCCACTCCCCTCCAATCGCCCACCGCCACGTGTCCCGCCGCCGTCCTCCCGCGCCGCCGGCCCGCGAGCCTGGTCAGGCCCCCGCGAGGCCCAGCCGCTCGGCGCCCGCC